>NC_063206.1:23461595-23516595 GCF_017589495.1 Alosa alosa | reverse complement strand
ACATTGCACAGCTGTTCTCGGCTAGGACTTTTACAAGTATTACAAGTTAGTTTACCATCAAAATGACTTTGAAGCTGTTATGTTAAGGTAAAAAACTTGCATAAGAGCCTTTAACAACGTCAAGTATCAAGGCCCTCATGTTCCTTAAGAAGGCCACTCACTAAGCATGTTCTTTTCTATTCCTGCATTTGGTCATACTCTAGAGATTGGCTTTTTTGGGGTTATATGGAGTGTGCAAGTGCTGGCCAAGAAGAACAGTTCCAGAGCACTGCCATTCAATCCCCAATCCCTTTATCCAGCTGTGCTTGGTGTGTGTTGTTGCAGCACAAATTGGGTGGTTCTCAAAGAGCACAAAGTGACTCAACTCAACCCTCACCGAATCTGGTGATCGCCAAAACACCTACATCTAATTCCCATGGCCAGCCAAAAAACACTACACTACAACAACAACTATCCTGCAGACACACCCTCGGCAGCAATAACAGGTAACTAAACTACAATAAACTCTCCAAGCTAAGTTCTCTCTCACACACACACACACACACACACACACGGGCTGTTGATAAATGTGTTGGTCTGTTTTCTGGCTGTAATCAGTAAGCACATAAACAGTGAGGCGGTAGGCTGGGGTTCGGCTCGACCCCTTTCCCTTTTTCTCTCTTTTCTTGGCCGCGCAGACAGCAGCTCTGCTCTGCATCACCCGCAGTTCCCAAGACACTCGTTACCTTCTCTTATCTCTCGCTTTCTCTCTCTCTCTCTGTCTCTGTCTGAATCGCTTTCCTCTCTTTTGCTGTCCAGCTCCTCCTCCTGAGTCTGTTTGTCTAACTCTCTGTCTCCCATACCAGACTTCAAATATTCAAAAACTCTCTCTCTCCTGCTCTCCCTCTTTCTCCTTCCCTCTCTTTCTCGCTCTCACCCTCCCTCTCTCTCTCTCGCTATCCCTCTCTCTCTCCGAGGCTCTTAATCAGGCTCCACTCCCTTCTTTTTGTCCTCCTCCTTAACTTAACCCTCAACACCTCCTGCCACCCATCCTTCCTACCGAGGTCTGCGTTCAGTTTTGAGGGTTAGAGTGCGGTCCTCCAGCACCCTCACTGCCCCCTTTACCATTTCAATCACTCTCCCCTGAGAACCAGACGCCCCCCCACCCCCACTCACCCCCTCTCGTACACTCAGCCACAGGGGCTAACACTAACCAGCCGCAGATGTTTACACAGGCAGACGTGGGTGAGGTGGTGGGCCAGTAGATGAGGTTTGCTTTCTCTCAATAAAGTAACACTAACCCACCAACCACCCGCCACTGACCCCAACCCCGACCACCACCACCACCACCACACCACACCACACCACTGCGGCACCTTCACAGACTCTTTCTGCACCTCCCTGAAGCTCCAACACTGATGGGCAGAGGGAAGGGACGGCCAACGGGAGCTTTTATTTTAGTCTGTTTTATCCAGCGTGGTACATTCTGGGCAGACCAAGCCAATTTTCTGTTTACTATACATGGTCTGGCCGTACAGTATGTACTACACCAATTCTGGCTCCAAAAAGTATGTACTACCCAGACTCTGGATCCAAAAAGTGCATACTACGCAGACTCTGGATCCAAAAAGTAGGCTCCAATTTCGCCAATATGACCTGCTTACTTTGGGTTTATCATGGGAAGAACACCATGTACATCTGTCCATTGTTTTTGATTTCTGAAAAGTTCCATGCCACCTGCAAGTAGGTTGTGGGTTCATTGGCATTTTTGAACGGGGTGAATCATCTGACAATCCCTCCCTTTAATTTCTTTTTTGTGTCTTCTAAATTCAGAGAACTCATGCATAAATGGCATTCACAGAAGAGCAAGATGAGACAGGAATTCTGCTTGCCAACTCTTGGTGAACGTCCCTTAGTCATGGGCGTCATATGCGTGTAAATAGTGACCGTGAGAGAGGGAGCCATGCCCTGAGAAAGAGGATGACGGCGTACTCAAAATCAGCCTCATTAGGAGGTACTAATACAGCAGGTCAACAGCCGCAGTCCCTGGAGGACCGAGGTCTCTGATGCCTATCATCATATCTGCCCGCCCCCTCCTCATCCTCTTCCTGCTTTTTCTTCCTCTTCTACCTCGCAGAGGCAGGCATCTGATTGCCTTCACCACCCAGTGTGGTTCGTGTCATTTCCTGACGACATGTGCACATTAAAGTCATAAGCATAACTCGGTACGAGTTTCCAAAGATGACAAAACATTTCCTCACTTTTTGGTCATAGGAGGATATGTGGAGGACCACCACAGAGTGTGTGTGGTCTGAGATGTGGAGAAAGGGGGTGGGAATGGTATTTGGTGGTGGGAGTGTGGATTGTGTGTGTGTGTGGGGGGGGCTGATTACTTCTTGAGCGAGAATAACCTAGGCAAGAGAACAGAGCAGAAACATCTGTCATGGAGCCATGCACTTAAAATTCTTACATAAAAACAAGGAGCTGCAGACTCCTATCAGCTCCTATGCCAGATGGACAGCAGAGAATGAGAGAGAGAGAGAAAAGAGACAGAGAGAGAACAAGAGGGACAGCAGAGAATGGGAAAGAAAGAGAAACAGAGAGAGAGAGAGAGAACAAGAGGGAGAAAGAAAAGAGAGAACATGAGAGAAAGGACCTAACAAGAGAGAAAAGAGAGAGAGAGAGAACAAGAGGGACAGCAGAGATCGAGACAAAAAGAAACAGAGAGGGAGAGATAGAGGACACAAAAAGAGAGAAAAGAGACAGGGAGAGTACAAGAGGGAGAAAGAAAAGAGATAACAAGAGAGGGAGAAAGGACACGAGAGAAAAGAGACAGAGAGAAAGAGGAGACAACACGAGAAAAGAGACAGAGCACAAGAAGGAGAAAGAGAGAGACAGAGGAAGAGAGAAAAGAGAGAGAGAAAGGTTGGATGATGTTTAATATGGAGCAGATTGCTGCTCCACTCGTGTCAGCTACCTATGTCTTCAGAGACGTCACACACCACTGAAGCCGAGGGTGGGGTGGTCACTATGAGTATATGCATGTGTGTGTGCGGACAGGAGGGTACTGAAAAATGGCAGACCCCCAGAACAGCCCACCAAGATGAGGCAGTTCTACGGAACACACACACATGAATAAAAAAAAAAGATAACAAAAAAACTGTTCTGAGATACTCTTCTGCTGTCAGGCCCACCATGCTCGCTAACTGACCAAAAGGGGATTACGCTATGTCTAAATCTCCTCCCTTTAATTAAAGTAATGTACCTTGAGTGAGAGCGCTTCAGTGGGAATACAGAAAGCAAGCTCGTTCCAAAGGAGTTCATACCCTCTCTTGGCTGGACTAGACTGGGGTTGGGCTGAGGAGGGGGAGAGGGACAGGAGAGTACTGTATGTATGGTCAGTCTGTAAGGGAATCAGTAACGGTGGTTTGGATTTCTACCGGCTGAGTTAAGCAGATTGTTTTGTGGTTTTGGTGTTGTGATCATGTCAGTGGCTGCCTTACTGTGGGGGCAAGAAACTGACCTGGAAACAACAAGGCAGTTATGCTTATACTATGTACTGATCCATAGTTGGAGGGTGAATAAGAAAGAAAGTCCCACAAGTTAGACTCTGGCCTGTGGGACACCCTTGGCATTAACATGGATGTCTAGAATCCTGGGTCAAATCCTTCAGTAGATGAAACATCAACAGTGAGAAAGACCTGGGGCTTTCCCAGAACTTAATGCAAACATCTGATGCACATTATGCCTGACATTCATTCCACTGGACTTCGGCTGAAGAGTTACAGCCATCCTCTAGTCCCAGAGCCAGTTAGCCAGTATGGAGGGAAGGAGAAAGACAGTTTGCTTTAGTTCTGAAAAAACATTACACAGCTGAGTATCTATTTTAACAAGTATGCTTTAAGCGATGAAAGCAACTTGCATGTCTTTCAGTTAATGTTTAAAGATGTAATGGGTCATTTTTTTAAGTAGGAAAATGGATCTGGAGAGCCTGCAACTCATGCCAATGAGTGACCTACAACGTTGAAAATGAGTGGACATCTCCCTCTAGTGTCTAAAGACATGTATAGCCATTTGTATTATTGTATTATTTTTGCTGAAATGAGTGATAACTTCTTTTCCATACCTTTATGACAAACTTGTTCGACATTCTGAGATGGCATGTGTTGTGCAAGGTACCTGTAGATATAAAACAAAAACGCAAACGTGTAAGGTAAACGTTACAGTCGCTTACACGTATACAGTGGCACCCTCTCCTTCAGTCGTAAAAATAGCTTTACGCTGGTTTTCTCGGAAAGACTAACCTTAAAGTTACACTAATATGAGTTTGGTAGCATATACATGAACTAATGTTAAAACCACACCATGTCAGCGAAGCCGCCCAGATTATCATAATTTACGTTCCTCCAACAAGGATTTGCTTTGTTGAGTAGTAGGCTACTAGCATTAAGTTATGTTATCTGGCGACACAACACATCATCGGTTACCTGCGAGGACTGTAAGTGGGCTACACTTCTAGAAAATTGTCTCGTGTTTGCCACAAAGACAAGGGACTCGTGGTGACACAAAACCACAACATTACAGTACACGCAAGACTACTGCTGCTGACTGACATGTTACCATTAGCTCTCAGCTCGCTAATTGACACAACCCGTGCGTGAATAAACTCGTTTTTTATTGAAAGGTTTCTGATGAAACCAGGTGTCCTCATATTATTCGTACAGTACTACATTGTAAAACACGGCTAAACATGTAGAGTGAGAGTACGGATCAGTGAGCACGAGAATGACATACCGCTAGATTTTTCCGCCACTGGAAGATTTGATTTCTGAGAAGGTGGAGCAATGCAATTGCGTCACATCCGGGTACACCCCCTCATCATCCATCAGTCCTGAAGATGCGTATGACACATAGTAAAGCCTCCAGGGGGTATTCCTATGTGGTTTAGTGACAAACCTGGGTAAGTTAACTCAGAGTAAGGGGTAAACCTCCTAATAGAAGAGCTATATGGCTTCATTCTCCAAACAAAACAATGCCATAGGGCTCCTGCTGTAGGAGGTTTACCACTTACCCTGAGTTAACTTACCTAGGTTTGTTACTAAACCTCATACTTGGAATGCCCCCCTGGTCACACTATTTGTAATGTGATGTCCGAAGGTAAAGATAAGTGGGGTTGTTTGCATCCAGCTTGATTTAATACCCCAATACAGATAATGTAACATCAACAATATAATAATATAATAATATTTTCAACTGAGAAATAATGTAATTGAAAAATGGGGTAGTTCAGGAGTAGCAGCAAACCAGGCAAGTAAGCAAACAGGTGGGTGGTTAATTATACAAATACACATTGCACAGACATTGGACTTCTTTTATCACATGTGAAAAGAAAGTGGAGATTTTATGAGTGGCAACCCCCTCCAGCTGTTATCGTTTAAAAATAGAAATGTACAAAACACAAATGATTCAGAATTATAGCCAAAGAGTAACTATTCTTTATTTGCATATCACAGATGTGCAATTTGAATGACAATACATAATTGCGTCCCCAAGACAATGAACTCAAGACATGATGCTTACCTTACCAACACGGTATAGTCAAACCAGAATATACAATATTTACAAAAAACAACTTAAACAACTTACAGCATTACTCAATGACAGCACATATGCAGATCAGGCCACCAAATCAAAACAAACACATGGCAGCACTTAGACTTAATGTTATTGTATCCCTCAGTGTGTGTGAGCCTGAAGACTGCATATAACAGGCCAGCTATGAACGACATGTGACATAGATTTGCTATATCAGAGGAATGAAGACATATGCCTACTGATGAACAGTATCCAGTATCGATCCTTGGTTGAATTCATATACTACTTTCATACTTTTGCAAAATGAAAAAAGGGAGTATATAAAATTATTTAACATAGCATTAGCATATATGTTTTACATAGATAGAATGCATAATTTAAATTACATCTACATAAATACCAGTTTTGAAATGCTGTAGTTTAATGGCAATCTCCTCCAGTCTCCTGGTGTATTTGTAGTTCATTTCAAAACAATAATCTCTCAGTGGCCAAGAAGGGCTACGGAATGGAGGAGCTACTTCTTGATGACCTCTTCTTTTAATTTTTCGGCTAGGTGTTTCCGTTTCTGTAACTTCTTTCTTTCCTCTACTGATATTTCCTGCATATGAAGGAACAAAAAACATATTTCAGACATTATGTTATCAGTAGGGAAAGAAGATAATTAGTAAGGATGGATTAACAATGTCAATGTCTATGGAAGTCTCTATTAGTTCTTTACGAGAAGTTAATTAAGAGAAGTCTATGCTACAGTGGGTTAAATCTACAAAACACAAATGTCCTGGATTACAACCGTCACCTTTGGCTTTTGGTCCCCTTGAGGAGCGCCCCCTGGCTGTGAGGAGGTGCCATTACTAGCACTCACAGTCTTTTTGGGGACACTCTCCTTAGGTATGCATTTGAGTCAAGAAAAGGCATACAAACATATATCCATCACCTAGAGGTATTCTTCATGAATCAGTACACATGGTAAATGTAAACATTTGTATCTAACTTGATAAGATCGAATTACAACTGCATTTATGAATGAAAAAAGATAACACATGTGTCATTAAGGTAGAGATGAATGTCAAATTAAAAGTGTGCATAGAAGCACTAAGTGTTAAATAAAAATTTGCACTCTTGGTCTCCCCATGCTAATATTTTTCTCAAGACATGATTCTTTCTAATACAATAGGCCAACCTTTAGCATGATCCAAAGTGCAAACATCCATGGGTCAGCTCAATGCTCTCACACCCACGACAGCTTTATTTCATGCGTGAGACATTTCGCTTGTAACCCGACTTTGCACTTTGTCCATCATTTCAATTGGGACTCAAAACATAGGAAAACAGAGGCTTTACAGAAATGATATCCCAGTGTGTGTAGTCTGAGTGCTCTGTGCCTGTGGGTTCCCATGGTGACGCAGTGGAGACTCACCTGTGTGCTGGGTGCAGCAGTGGGGGCAGCCAGCGGCTCCTCGGGTCGGGTCTGTTTGGGCCGCTGCTGCTCCTTCTTCAGGGCCTGCAGCTTGTCGCGCTGCTGTCTCAGATACAGCGCCCTCTGCTGGAGCTGCTCCTGCTGGGATGCCGACAACTCCTGGAAACACACATACAAACACCCACACACACCCACACCCCCACACACACACTTTACTGGGCCATGCTGATAACTCCTGGAATCACACACACACTTTACTAATGTCTCATGCCTGTAACACTATTTCTTGAGTAAAAAAGTGTTTCATGTACAACCTTTGTGTGGCAATTCAGGTTAGTAAAGTTCAGCATGTTTCAGTGTGCTCTACTCTACTGTAGGAACTTTGAAACGACTTTCATTACTTCAAAATGTTCCAATAAAAATATATATATAAATTGGAGCCAGAGTGTGCGACATTCTCTTCTGAAACATAATGTTATGACCTAGGAGTAAGGCCACAACAAAAGAGGGAGTTATGAGGTTGGATCTTTAACTAAAATATAGATTTATTAACCAAATTAACCAAATAACAATCAAACAAACAGTGTGCGGTGGGTCAAAGTCAGTCATCAGTAATGTATGGATGTTGTGTGTTTGAAATGTGTCTGAGTGCAGTGTTGCATGTCCAAAACCCAAGTACGAATGGCCCTCCCAAGGGGAGAGGAAGCAGTCCTCTTATCTGGACTCCAGTGTACAGGTGCAGCTCATCAACTTGTTAAATCCTGAGCACACCTGAAAACAAGTAGGCCTAGACAACAAGCAGAAGGCCTAACAGGCCGTCACAATAACCATAGGCCTGAGCTTGAGTGAACACCACACCAATGGCTGTCCCGGAGCCTGAGTCTAGTCCAGTTTGAAGCGACTGACCGTAAATGGCTTAGAGATACCAGCTTCCTTCCGAGCCTCCTCCAGCCAGCTCTCGGCTGCCTGGCTGTTGCTGTTGCTGCTGCTCTTCTCTTTGGGCGAGACAGGAGCCTCTGTGCCCTTCACCGGGGCTCTCACAGCAGGGAGAGTCTTTCCATCAGTACTCCCTTTCCCTACAGGAAGAAGGACAGGAAATCAAAATCTCTTAACCAGGCAGTAGTGAGGATCAGAGAGCAAACAGGTGGTATTGGCAGGTAGTATTGCACAGGTAGTACAACAACACCAAAGACATCGGTTTGACTCCCTGATGAAGGCTTGTTTGCCGAAACGCGTCAGTTTTTTAAAGGTTTAAATGTAACCAAGCCAATAAATAAAGGCTTTTTAACCTTTGATAATTGAAAGTGCCTTGGAATTCCCTGTTTTTTTTCTCATCTACTTTTTCCCATCCAAAGAGCACCTCAAACAAACAAATTTGAGTCCAGGAAGCGACATCTTTTGAACACCAAAGACATGAAGCAATACCACACAAGCACACAAAGTGCTTTTTCACAACATTTCTGCTATGCCTGCGTATTTGGACAAAAATACTGGGACTACTTTACTTAAAAGGGTGTCAAATATCTACTAAATTTGTCAAAACACCCCTCATACACATAGCAATGAAATCAAATGTGAAAGCCTGACGTAAGATGTTTTTTGAGTAACTCAACCCTAACAAAACCAAAAATGGGAGCAGAAGGAGCCAGAGGGGATTTGGTTACCTGCGGGCGGTTTGGCAGGGTTGGCGGCACCTGTCTTGGCTGGACTCTTCTGGGCCTTATCTCCTTGTGCAGACGCCACTATCTTCTCCTCTTTCTTTGCTGCGGTGTTGCTTGTCTGAAAGTAGGTGATTTGCATGTACAAAGTTACCGCTCCAAGAACACTGCCAAATGTGAACTCACACGAGGGAGACGAGGGACTGCTGGTGGCGTACCTGGTACACATAGAGACCTGTAAGTGTGTCAGGGCTTAAAGCTGCAACTGCAACTACTATGGGCTAAACTGTGTTCCCACAACCAACCTCTCACCCAGAAACTTGTTCCTAAAGCCTCCATCCAAACTTTTACACTGTATGGAGCGACCCAACTCCAGTGGCACTGAGTGGCACAGAATGGGTGCGTGCCAATAAAGTGTATACAGCTCAGTATCATCAGTTTTCAACTCCACCCTTTCATGGAAATGCAGTAGATTCAGGCACAGCTGCACCAAGCCTGCAGCTCCATATGTATAGGCTAAGGGCTATTTTCTATCTTCTACGTCACATAGTTTGATAAGTTAAATAATATCCACAAAAACAAGCAGCTTGATGAAATGTCTGCCACATTTGCTTAGCCAAGTCACTGTCAATGACAGCTTAGGATGTCCTTTTGACATACAGTATGTAATATCTCAACACTCATTACAGTCACTTGGAGAAGCATACCAATATCACTTGGCAACAAACTTAGTTATTCACAACTTAATCACAGCCTTCATCTATGATTGATTATTGTGGAAGAGGGATAATTCCAATCCACTTGAGCATAGCACAAACTCCACTGTCTTTGTATATGTGTGTGTGTCTCATACCAAAAAGGGAAGAGCACAGGGTGCTCATTTCTAGCCTAGCACACAAACAAATCAGTTCATCAGCCAAATACCTTGGTTGGAATCTTTTTCACTTTGAATACCAACAGCCGTTTTTGATTAGCTTTGAGCACTAACACCAAATAATCTTTTTTGAGCGATGATTTCCGAGGGAGAAATAAGTGGACATGAGTTGAGCTTTGCTGGTTTTGTTGGCGTTATTGACCTATTTATATTAGTTATACTGACCTTGCTGACGCTGTTGGCCGACAGTGAGGGGGACGAGAGGGACAAGTCCTGGTGAGGACCGGTGTCAGTTCCGTTGGGCACAGACAGGATAGAGCAACTGCTGGACGTGGTTCCAAGTTCCTCCTCCAACTGAGTCCGGCGAGCCATCTCCATGTCGTACTCCTCCTTTGACCTCCTGCGGTTTGGGAATATATAGATAATTTACAGATTTTATGCATTCACGCATTCATAACTATGTATAGTTATATTCGTTTTCTAGTGGACAGAAATGTCAATTTAGGCAGCTGCAGCATCTGTACCACCTTCGGATCCAAGTGCCTACAGGGGCCTGGGTTCGAATCCACCATTTCCCAATCCCATCCCATCTCTCTCTACCCCTTCACTTCTACAGTATTTATCACCCAGAGAAGAAAATACTCTTTTCTGATTGGCTGGTGGGGTGGCTATTAATTCTGAGAAGATCTAGTAAAAAAAGTTTAATCACCGTTCCATATCAATGCTTATGAATAGTTACTATAACAACCATAGTAGGACGACGGTTGATCCAGGAAGCAGGCTTCGCAACAATGGAATCAACTGTAAACAAACTAACTGTCCATAGTATCGTTGTTATAGGGCCAAAGAAAGTTGTACAACAAACTGAACAAGTCGGCTTCTTTTTAAATGGAACCGCTTGTTTCCATTGTGTGCTATGAAGGCATGACTATTGCCTATAGTGGCAACCGGGTGATAAGCGGGATAACAGACTTCAATGTGTCCTGTTATGCAGAATTAATGGGCGCTTGGGCGCTTCGCGTCGCCCTCGTCCATTAATTCCGTATCACAGGATACCTCGGCGGCCGTTATCCCTTACATATCCTATACTATACTGGGGTTCTAGAACATCATACCATTCTCAAACTGGAAAGAGGTAAAGAGGAAACATGAAAGATTATCCTGTTTATATTACTGAAAAAGGTCCTAAACAATACCTTTACAACAACATTGGAAACAGCTTGTGCACTCATATTGAGTGGAGGCTTAGAACTCCGCCGAGACATTATTTCCATCGAACAGGTCACCTCGAAGGCCGTTTTCCCACTTATCTCCCGTTTGTATTTATCTCCCGTATATTAGAATATAATTTTATCTATGACTTTCTTTAAATTTAGGAATCATGCGCATGAACTACATAAAAACATGAACTACAAAATAACCTATTACAGCTACCGTTACACTTCTCTCTCATCTATTTTGTACATCGTTTTTTTTATATCTTTTCCGCTGCCCATGATTTGTCAATCAACCGTTAATTAGGCTACTTTACTACGATCCTGTTGTTATGGTTACCATTCATAAGCGCATTGATATGGAACAGTGATTAATTTTTTTTGGAACTACTTCAAAGGTAGCCTGTTGTACAAAGTTAATGGCCACGCATTCAGCCAATCAGAGAAGAGAATCCCATTGTTAAGGGAGATAAATTAATTTAAATGCTGGGCAAAATGCAAAGTCTAAAAAGTCTTACTAAGGATTGGTAAAAACTACACAAAATCTATTTGCAAATATAATGCCATTGTCGCAATTACAATGGCTATGTCACAATGCTGATGAAGGTTGGACCCAAATGCAGGACAACACTCTGTTCAAATCAAATGCAGGACAATAATCTCGATTATCTGCTCAAACAAGGCTTTACTCACTTAAGAGCACAGGAGAAACACAGGAACAGAGGAACCACATGACATACTACAAACTCCAAAACAGTCCAAAACAAAACAAAACAAACCCCAAACCGTGACATCCTAAGCACAAACATTGGTGGGTCAGCTGCAACGCCCCATGATGCCGTTAGTTCATGCATGAGAACTGTGCTCATAGACTTCACACTTTGGCCAGCTTTTCAATTAGGGCCCCCAAACTATTTTTGTTGGCTACTGCTACCTGGATGCCTCTGAAATGTGTCAGAGATGGAACCCAGAATATAGACTCAGTGTAAATCCCCATAAAATGCATAACCTACACTACACACCTCTCAAAGATCCACTGCAGGCCCATCACACACATTGCAATCTCTGTAGCACAGGACAATACACTATTACTAAATTGCCCTCTGGGTGCAAATACAGGCCGGGTACCCACACACCCACTGCTGAACTAAATAGGATAACCTGCAGACGGAAACACATGCTTGTCCTCGCCCTTTGCCCCCTGTTGTTGTGGTCTGTACATGTTGAGCACTAGTACAGTGTGCTACTGTTTGGGTGCTGTGTTGATGAGTCACTGTTGTGTGTTCTCTTGCAGTCTACTGCTGATTGCATTATGCAAACGTAAGTTATTCTGTCTGACAAAAGACAAAAGAATCCACCCTCAAACTAGCCAATTATCTAACTAACTAGGGATACATGTCATTTGTTCAGTTGACACTTTATTAATTTAACCTACAGTGCAATACAAAAACCCTTAATTAACTTTAAAACATCTGTTCCAAAACATTTATTCAACATGCAGAGACCTGTTATTTTCAGGGTTGGGCCAGAGGTCATCTATCGTTTCTGCTTGTTAAACCAGAGAGGGTACAAACCCTTTCCAACTTGCTTTAATTTGAAAATAACAACGAATTTCATAAGAATGCAAACCACAAAGCCATGGGCAAAGTCCTGTATTGTAGCTGTGAATCAAAATTGGTTGGGCTGCTTGTTAAGAAAACTACTTGCGTTACTTGTATAACTGGTTGCTATTAATTAGTTATTCATGATAACGGAAATAAATGAGAAATTAAAGACTTACTCAGTCCATAAACAGCACTAGCAAACGATCCTGTCCACCACCCTTTCACAATTAATAATAACTCCACCCAGTCTCAACCCAATGTGTGCTTTTGGAAGAAAAACACACTGTAATTTAGGTAAGGCTGACAGTACATTATGTGTCGTTTAGGTGAAACTAAATTAAGTCTAAATTAAATCTGTGTCATCTTCAGTAATAACAATATATTTAGTAATGGCAACATATGAGTTGAGGTATGTTCAGTGTATGTTTATGGTTATTGTCATTATTTATTTAATATATAAATATCAAGCGTGCTAGCAATCAAGCTAAAAGCCCAGGCTGCTAACTCTCTGACTAGCACATAAATACAAACATAAATACAATATACTATCAACAGCAAACTGCAATGACATAAGCTGATGCAATACTGGAGTCCAGTTGGTCCACTGGACTACATTCTGTCTGCTGGCAAGAAAGTCAAAACCTCTAAAAATAGCCTCACATCGCTGATGGATGCAAACTGGTTTAATTAGGAGCACTGGCATGAACTCAAGGCCTTCACCCTTTTGAAAGCCACTATGATCCTTTAATTGAACTGATTACTGTCTTACTAAATCCACCAATCACAATCGCTTATCCGACATGGGGCAGGCTTTATATGATGACAGATAGAGCAGTGTATTCAACACAACCAATGGCTGTGCTTATGGCGACTAGGTTAAACAGATATGGATGTGTGTTTTCTTTGGAATTGAGTAAACAACTGCATTTAAAAACGTTGTTTACAAGAAAGATTTGATTGCTGCACTTCTGAAACAATTTGGTAAGAGTCAATGAAGCCTTTCCAGACCCACTCTCAATCTCAACTGAAATTTGAGAGGCGGTCTGGTGTTAACCAAGCTAATGATGGTGTATTACATGCACGAGAATATTGGGGAGCATTGCAGCATTGTTACACTGGGTCTTGTGGCTTCTAAAACTTGACAGCAATAACTGCAAAGTGCAGTTTTAGAAGTTCGGTGTCCTTGGATGCAGCGTCTTGTGACTTGTGGAAGCTATACTTAGCTAATCACAACAGATAGCTCCTGTGCCAGGTCTTTGTGCCAACTGTGTCTTTTTCTGCCCACTCAGCTTACGGCTCCTGACTAAGACTATTGTTCCCGTCACAGGGAGGGTAAGGCAAGGCCACTACAGTGTCCCTAGAAAGACAAAAAGGATAACCCCTCAAAAAGAGAAATGGCTTGTATTCTGTGATGTTGAAGTATGATGGTCAGAGGTCATAGGTGTTACTCACTTGAGCACCTCCTGTAAAATCTTCATCTCCTGTTGTTCCAGCTCGCTCATAACATCCTCTCCATCCATCAAACACTCTGGCAGGGCACCTGACAACGTTAATTAAACGCATTCATTAAGCCCGACACCCTCATCAAATATTTAGCATGTTTGATGTTAATGGTTCACACGGCACTCATTATGCTGATAATATGTACCCTTAAGTATTCAGGTTCAGTACGCAGAGCCAGATTGCATGGACATGTGACACACCTGACAACGCTTAATCAACCTGGCTAATGCAGCGTATAATCTGGTCATTGTGAAACATATAGACCTAGCTGTTAAAACTTGACATGAAATAAAGGATTTGTATAGCATACAGCTGTGAGCTTACTCACTGTAAAATAGCTCTGTTTTTAGTATAAAAACACATGTAGCAAAAATCTTTCATGTGTGTATGTAGTGTGTATGTAGTGTGTGTGTGTGTGTGTGTGTGTGTGTGTGTGTGTGTGTGTGTGTGTGTGTGTGTTGTGTAAGTGTTGGTAGGCAGATAGAGGTACCATTCCTCTCTTTTATCACACGCAAGGCCTGCAGCTGAAGCTCCATATTCTTTTGTACCATCAGGGATCGAAACATCTGGAAGTCATCTGTAGCCAGAACCGGATGGAATACACTCTATAAGAAGGACAAGGTATTACTTACTGACAAAAGGCTACAAATAATAAACCATCCAAAATATTATTCTTGTGAAACATATGAACTGTATGATATGGCTATTGCTTATTGTGCAAAACATGTGAGTAATAGTGCATTGGTAAAATTATCCCTTTTCATCAACCTCATACTAGCAGTGAGCCATATGTAACATAACATATCCTCAGCATAAAAAGAAAACTCAAAAACTTTTTCTTACTCAAATGAACTCAACAGTTAATTATCTAGCAAATGCTTTTATCAAAGTGACTTGCGAGATGCATACAACAGAGAGAATCTCAATGTTACACAATGTGAATAATCCTAATCCTATAGTGGACTATTCTACTTATGTGCTATGAAGCTACACTAACATTGACTAGTAAGTGGTCCAAGTCAGATGCATAAGTGTTAAGCGATTCTTATGTTCATCTGAAATGACATGCTCATATGCTAGTAATTCACAGTTGCAAATATCTTCTTGTATTCATCTCTGGATGAGTACAAGAAAACTACAAACTAAAAATTATATTGTCCAGAAGTTAATGTGGGAAAATAGGAAGTTGTGGACGCAATTATGGAAGTTATGGATGCAATATGCTCATTTTAGTGGTGCAAACAATTCCCATTTGTAGATAACTACTACAAATAACTACTCGTCTCTATTGAATTGTTTTGTTTGTTTGTTATTGTGTTTCCCTGCCTTCCTACTATGTAAAGCGACCTTGGGTTTGAGAAAGGCGCTATATAAAATAAACGTATTATTATTATTTTTACAAACTAAAATTATAAACAATACTGCTGAGAGTGCAGTCTGAATGGGCTGTAATTATTCTGCCCCAATATAATATCTTACAATATCCTCTAGCCTGCTATACGCTCCACTCAGTTCAGCTGTCTGTCTTTGAACAGACAGTTGAAAGGGGGTCAAACCATTCTTTCCTCTTGGCATCTAAGACCTAGATTCACGGCTTCCTGGTGCCTTAATCACAAGTGCACGCTTATTCTACCTCAGGTAGAAGCCAGGTACGGCTGGGACTAGGGATTTCTCTCTGGCAGGAGTAAGTCCCTGAAAGCATTTGCTTTACTTGTGTAACCCAATTCAGCAGATTCGCTAATCTCCACATAAACTGGCCATACCTGACATACTGAAAAAGTGACCCTTCCAGACAGGTAAATGGTTTGCCATCTAAAAGCATGCATATGTCACCACCAGTGAATGAGATGTTTGTGCTGTCTTTCAATCTCTGGATCAAGCCCATGGACAAAAAACTAAAAACTCTTCAAGGTTGCCATGATAGCAAAGTTAAAGTCAGCATATGGCTGTCTACTTCCCAGGCATTCAGAAAGTTAGCAATGGGGCCTGTACAGACTTGCCTGTGTAGCGCAGACTTGGGACATTAAGATAGAAGGATTTGCTAATTGTTTATATAACCAACCCAGATCTCCATCCTGACTTCACCATGCCAGGTACTTGGGCTGCTAATATAATTAGAAGAAGACCCAGCAAAGCCCCATACTCACACAATGAATAAACTAATCCCCTACTTGGACGTATATGAACCATGTTTCCACAAAGACCTAGCCATGTCTGGACATAATGCTGTTTGCTCATGGTTAGGACATGTTTATTGACTGTGAAGACCAAAAAGGTACACTTTAGATAAAATGCTGATGTTTTATTTATTGTTTTTACACATCTGGCGCGAGTAAATGGTGGTCAAGATGTTTCTGTGTTTCCAATGAGCTTGTAATAACAATGTTGGCCAAATTACTATAAATTACCATCTGTTGTTTTAATGAACCCAAAAAATAATGGGGCATGGCTCAGCACTATTTTTGTTAATCAGCTCATACAGAATTATTATTATAAATCATTAATAGATAATCTTATCTTATCTAATCTTATCTTATCATTAAATGTGCTACTACTGTTATAATATGTGCTGTAATAATAGGTAAAAGGTTAGTGTTAGTGCACCTCAGAGTTAGTGCACCTTGTGTTTGTTAATTGTAAAACTTCTATCAATTTGGTCAACACTGCATATAAAAAACTACTTACCTGCAATGTTTTGGATTTTGCAAAAGGAGAAGCGCATGCTTCCACAAACTGCTGCTCATTGATGCCCACTTCTTGCATGTAGCTTTCTAGCAACTTCTCCACCTGATTAAAGGTGTAAATACTCAAGTTACTTGTTGGTTACAAGCTAGATAAATGATTTACTACAAATTGACACATTTGACACAAACTGCAATCAAATCAGTCTCATCATCACATATTCTAAGTGACATCAGTAATTCAATCTTGGTTTCTATCACAATTGTTTTGTAGAACAACATAACTTACATAAAAGTGTATATTTTCAGTGTGATTAATAGATTATCACCAAGATCTCCAATTGCAGTCACATGGAGAAGATTGCCAAACGGCTAGCCGACTACTCCAAAGGCTCTACTTATGCATGGGCTCTTTGGCTGGACACACTGCATGCACTTATTCAATTAACTGCCTTGAATATTGATGAGGGATTATTGATTAAGGGAATGTGCATTTACAGTATACGGCATGATGCCACAAAGCCACTGTCAGGCACAATTCAAGGTCCATGCAAGGTTTCTGTGTTTGAGAGCATCTAAAATTGTCAAGTGTCTGTCTAAACACTTGCAATGCATACAGGGAAAGCCTGCGGGGAGGCTGAGCGAGTTTAATAATAAACAAATATGTTGCCTTATGATAGTTATTACAGCCATGTAACAGAACAGTGACGCCCCAATGAGTCTCCATATTACCCACCAATTCTTTGTATTGCTGGTGTATTTCTGTGTAAGTCAATTTGTTTTCATCTTCATCATCAAACACTTAAAGAAAACAAAAATATATAAAGTCAGGATTAAATACCATCACCATAACGTTAATCAAATCATGCTATACATGCTGTTATGGTCGATAGACTTGTCAGTTTTTCACCTTAACCTATTTAGCTGGCAAAAGAAAAGAGAGATTTCATTATAAGTTGAGGCTAGTTTTATATTAAGCTGTTGGTATGCATATTCGTTGCTTTCAAAGTGTTTCAGTTATAATCTATATAAAATAGCCACCAACTTCAAAAAGGCTAGAACGCTAGCGCTTGGCTAAGATGCAACACTCACTCAGTGCTGTGATGTAACATTAGGCTAGCTGCTAATGGATCAAGCATGCATTGAATTCCCAAATGTTAGCTGATGAGCTGACAAGCTCAACAATGTGAACGTTTGCGTTGATAATCTGCCTGATATCTAACGTTACATAAGATTTACTTTGCTGGCCATTCATCAGAGAAAACTGAGCGACAAACGCAAAGACTTTAACAACATTGCTAGCTAGCGATAGCTATACACCTAGCAACCACTTCCACACAGAATATAAAGTACAGTAGCGTCACAGCCAGACAGCTAACTTAAACCGCTTTCTGCATAATCCTGATAGTTAGTCAGCTATCAAACTAAAATGCATCAATACACGGAGAATATAGACTGTTTACAATGGTGAAATTGAACTGTACCTGTGCACTTATTTTCCATAAAGTCGGTAACTGGTATCACCCATTCTGGACTTCCAAGGTATCCAACAATGCTCTCCAAGACCCATTCGCTATCCTCGGCCATGTTAGTAACATCGACTGGTGTTGTTCTTTACTAGTGAAGTTTTAACCCACGATGGCACCGTTCCTCACAATTTAGACTAAATACCTCCTACATTTGTTGTCATTCGGAATGTAAACAGTCCCACACACCCCTTTTCGGCCATATGAAATTCCTCCAGGACTGAAAAAGTGCGCATACATGAAGTTCGAACTGCCCGGATGAATGACACATAATCTGTATCCATGGCAACTCGTCAGGGGCGTTCCCTATCAGAAAAGATCTTGATGCTCGGCTCTTACCTGCCCCTACTGGAGGCGTGGCACACCAGAGCTGAGATTGAAAATCTGCTTTGAAAACATGTAACTATAGGCTAATGTCAGTGGGCTTTTGTAGCCAACAACAAAACAAAGAAGGAATTAGATTATGTCGAAAAGGAAGTTGTCAGATCTAGGGAAGATTTAGGCTCAAAAACAATTTCACCACATTTAGCTACACATTTTTCTGCAGACATAGGCTAAAATTCCAATTTATTCTGATTATCAGCATAAATGTAGCCTAGCCTATCAAAAGTTCAGAAGTAAATTATCTATGCGGAATTTTCACCATGTAGGCCTTGGTAAACACTGTAAAATGTTGACACCTTGTTAGCAGGTAGGTTTACTCTTTCTGCCTACCTGCAGAGCGGAATAATAATTCTAAGGGATGAACAGACGTTCAGACGTTTGTCTCTTCAGCCATCAATCTCGTGGCATTGTTTATTGCAGAACTGCGCACAACATGCATACAGCTCTCCGTGAGAGTCAAGGCCTAACATTTTTATTAAGTAGTGGTGTCATCAGTCATACGTGACTCCATACATTTGGCGCAACAGCGCCTCCTCTTGGTCAATTACAGTTACATGCATTCATTCACTTATCCACTCTCAACACACCTTTTGTTCAACACTTGCTAAGCTCCTGGACTCCACCATATGAACCATATGAGCTCACAATTAAAGCTTGCTTGCTGAAATGTTTTACAGGAATGCTTCATGAAGAAGTAGGCCTAGGCTACACATCTCTTCCTCTCCCACATGCATGCACACGCACGCACGCACACACACACACTTAATAAATGAAAAGAAGACATTTATCATTTGATTTTTTTCTTTATTAATACAAATCCAAGAGTATGGATGCATTAGTGTGTTTGACAATCAATAGCCTATGCATTCAATTGCATTTGACATATTCTGTTACGAAAGCAGAGCATGCAAAAGCTGCATGCTAAAATAGAGCAAAAGAGTTATAAGCAAACTCCTGTTCTTTTACACAATATTTTACAGTTCCCACAATCCAGTGCAACATTCTTCCACTCAAGCCTATACCCTTTCCTCCAATGTGGTTTGTCAACAAAAATTATCTCTTCATAGCCTTGGCCTAAAGGGAAGAAATCAAGTTTATACCTGATAAATCAATACAGTGTCAGTGTACAGCTGGAACAAAGTTTGATAAGTTACATAAATTAAACATTTTGAGTTGGAGCTTAGTTAGTAGTTGAACTAAACTTAGGCTACACAAAATGCAGGACTGCTGTATGTGTATCATTCATTATATTGTGTTTGATCAGATTGTTTGCACACTAGATGGCAGTAGTGCATCTTTGGTTTAAAATGGCAAGTGGGGGGTTAACCTGTAACTAAGACTCTAAGACCTTTATGTCTTCAGTTAACTCAAAGAAAATGCAGCGAAGTGTTTGAAATTATGGTTGTATGCCATTTTTAAAAAGAGCATAAGCATAGCTGAAAAAAGGGGGTGGCAACTTTAGAAAAGTTGAGTGAGTAAAAAAAGTGTGTTCACAACTTTTTTTGAAGGATTCTAGAAATGTATATAAAATCCAATTATCCCAGCCCTGAATGTTATGAACGTTGAATACTTTTGAAAACCAAGTGAATGTGTATGAGGAACACAAGTACATCTCTGACAGAATGCATTTTGTATTTTAATAGGCTACTAAAATTCCATGTTTGCAGTGATCCTGTTAAATTTGGTCATAAAAACTGTAAAACATACAATTAATAAGTGGGGGACCCTTAATACATCTGGGCCCAGGGGCCCGAAAGTTCATAATCCGCCCATGAAGCCACGCCCTGTCAACCATTGTAAAATCAGTACATTTCATTTATTTTCATATGTATTAGTTGCTCAAGCCAAAATGACTAATTCATCTTTTGGATTTGGGTCATGGAAACTTAAATGAGGTCCAATCACTGTCCAATATATTTTTTTTTTGGGCAGGGTCAACTGGGTGCAGATAACTAGCTAGGCCTTTGTGTGTCTAATATTTGCTAGTGCAAGGAGTTTTACTATATCGTGATGGATTTACTAGCAGTGATTCATTGAACTGCTGGGGATGCCCTTTGGTGGACACTGAAAGTAGCTTCTGATATGTCCATTTTCTAGGACACATCCAGTCCGGTGTACAAATTGTTCTGCAACAACCTAATTTTCGTGCTCTGCATATAAATATATTTACTATTTTTACCGTTTAAAAAAAAAAAAACTCCTGTATGATTTGTGTTTAAACGAGGGACCTAGTTAGCCTATGTTTGCAACCGTAAACAGGATATTTTAATATGAAGCATTTGAAATGTTGACATTGTAGATCACATACGGAAAGTCAAAACATTGATACATACATTCAAATGTGAAAGATTTTTGGTTTGACAGAAGATTGTGTATAAAATAATCATAACTACCACCATATAACTTCATTTTGGCTGATTGTGCAAGTATAAAAAAAACAGTCCTGTTATATAAAACAGATATTTTTTGCTCATGTAAACTGTATAAGGGAAGAAGATGATGTTACACTTGTTTGTGGTACACATGCCTACCTCAGACACATTTATTTTAGTCTATATAGTAAAAATGTATTCGTATGTAGTTTATTTCAAATAAGTCATCAACTGAATGCAAAGCATGCTGCAGAAAGGTGCACAGGCATCAAAAAGATTGTTTGTTTGTCTTGATCGATAAGTGGCCTAAAATACATTTTGTCTGCAAAGTTTATGTAATACATATTTTACAAAAGTATTTTGTAAAGTTTTTATGAAGGAAAAAAAATTAAACGCAATGAGTAATTGTAAAGGGATTTCTTTCCATTGTTCACTTTGTTTGATCAGGTACTTACAGACAAACTAGTGCCCCATGTTTGGCCATGGCTTGACCCATATAGTGTCCAGACATATAATACAAATAAGTGCTGATTCCCCTGGTTGAAACAGAAAGGCAGGCTTTGGTCGATAAATATATAAAAAAAAAAAAAAAAAAAAAAAAAAACCTGTGCAATAAAACACTGCAGCTAATAGACCCTTTCAACTGCAGAAACATACATGTGTGTTCCTAAGGCATTTCCAGTGTCACAAAAAAACAACACTGAGCTAACTGTTACTTGGTGACAAAAAAAAAGTTTTAAAGTCGACATTTTGTGGAGCATTACGCTAAAGTCATAGTCATTTTAATTTCAAAGAATCTGTGTTAATTTTGAACGTTTAAACCGGAAACTCTCTAGGAACAGATTGAAAGGGTCTATAGAAGACTGTTAATTCTTCCCACTTAAAAGTGCACAATGTAAGCAGCAAGTGCCAGAAGTGGCACTGATAAAAGAGTCTGTGCAACATTTACAGGTTAAAAAGGAGTATCCATATACATTCCTCTCGCCCTGCTGGTCTTTACTCACAAAGAGGCATTCGGGCTGTCTGTGTTGTCAACACTCTCGTCCCATGCCTTGAGCGACTGAGGAAGGACTGTGTGCTTGTTGCAGACGGGGATCTTGTTGAGCTGCAGAGTTTTAGAGTAGCGAGAGTGCCAGTCTCTTTCAAACACTGCCCTCATCTGCTGCACCATGGTGATGTTTTGGTCCTCTGGATCCTTCCTCTCCTGGGAGATTACCAAACCGGCTCCGGCGTTGTACACAAACTCATTTCCCACCCAGCCAAAATTCCCTGATGGATAATCATATCAACTGATATCAGTGGGCCAACATAACAGTACATGTTGTTTGTTGTTATTTGTAATAGCATCAGTGTTTATAGTGTTTATACACATTACATTTATACAGCGTTTTTCATGACACTCAAAGCGCTTCACAGTGAAGGGTGAACTTCACTGATTACCACCAAAGGCTAAATTACTAAATAGTTTATGACTGATTCATTTATTAATTAAAAGGAAGTATTAATTTGAACTAATAATAACACTGATTGATTAATGGATTGATTGATTGACTATTTGTACTTACCTATGTATATAGCATTATCCGTGACCATATATCTGTTGTGGTTGATTCCCTCGATCATGCCGTCTAGCTCGCGGGGAATGAAGAACTTCTGCAGAATCAGCGACCCACAGAGAAGTGTACAAGACTTAATGAAAATAAAGTGCTAAGCTAAATTGTTAACGCTCTTAATATTGGGCCTTGTTCATTTTATGCATAAATAATACAATGCATAATCCCTGTGGAGCTTTAAAAACTATGTAAATTCCAGGAGTATTTCAGGAGTGGTCCTGATCAGAGTTATTGGAATTATGAGACAGGAGGATGACATAAAGCAGGTGGTGGTGAATGGTTAAAGATGTTCACTCACCGCCTCCAGAGAGCAGTTGGCTATGTCCATGCACAGGCTCTTAAGAGACCACATGAAATTAAAAGTCAGGGGGTGCGTCTGCTCCCAGCAGCTCACGAGCAGACGCACTTTGATGTTCCTCAGTAGCACAGCTTCACGTAGCTTTCCGTCAATCGCCGACCAGTATCTAACACAACACACAAAATTACACAGTGCACAAAGCAGGAGACTTCAAGGACAGCAGATTGATTTATTAGTTTTTATTTCTTTTTTCCCCATGTACTATAATTAGTTTATATGGTGTTTGAGATATACACCATTTCTTACCTTGAAGTTTATGTTACCACATAAAGTATTTCATTATAGTTTGTGTTCAGGAAGGTTTAATTATTTCTATAGCTTGGAGGGGGAAATTATAACATCTGCTGCTCACCTGTTCAGCCCATTGCTGACGAGAGGCAGGTAGTCAGTGACAGAGATATATATGAACTTATTTGCATCCTCAATCACATTAAAGATGGCATCAATGTCCCGGACTCGGTCTTTGGGACATAAGACATCTGGAGAATTCTGAAGAAAACAACACTTTCACTCATTACTGACCAGTACAACATGCCTATTGCAGGCTTTAAATCATCTCTTGGCTAATCTGTGCGACAAGCACAATATCCTGATTTTGTTAGCCTCTGCTTAATTGTCCATGAAATAATCCATTACGTTCTAGTAAACTCATCTATTCATTTTCCACATCAGATCATTTGGTCACACTTTACCTAATGTGTGAACTCTAGCAACTCATCACCCTGTAACCCTCATTATCCGAGATGAGCTCAATGGGTTCTCAGATGGAACCCTTAAATGACACCAGAACACAGAATCTAGGCCTGAGGGAGATCTAAATCAAATGACTCAAGGCCTGCCTGAGGCACAACAGGAGGCGTAAATCCACACACAGCAGCACCTCCAATGACTTCATTTCTTGTAACTTTTATCGGGAGCCATTATTTATTGCTCCAGAGTCTGGAGGATTTTTCTTTTCTCATTACAGCCTTGGTTTTATACATGGGCACAAAGTCCTTAACCTTGAACACAGGGAAATGTGACACTTTCCTTCATGTAGAGAGATGTGGTGGTTAATCAATAACAAACATCTGTGAGAAGAACACTCAATCACCAGGTCGGGGAGGACCAGTTTGTGATGAGAACGTTGATTGATTGCACCCTTACAAACTTCATGTATCTGTAACTCATAGCCCCTATTTCGGAGGGAGTTCATCGATTGCAGAAGGCCAAACACAGGCCTTCGATGTTGTAACGGCATCTTTGATTAATGAGTTTGATGTGTGACGGCTATCTTCCTCAACACGTTAATGAAAGATTAATTTATCATCTGGACGCAAAGTGTGTAGACAGCGGGCTGTTGGCCTTCCACAAGTGCAGTACTGTATGTAAATAGTGCAGCTGAGATGTATACTCACAGATGGATAGCCCTCTGCATTCACGTCATTCAGAACGAGTTTAAGGGGTCTTTTCTTGTTGTATAGTCCGTAGACCCTTTTGGACCAGATGGAGGGAATGAAGTCCTTGTACTGCAGCTGCCGATAGAGGCTAAACAGCCTGCGCAGATCCAGAGCCAGGCAACTGCACTCATAGAGAATGACGCCCAACTCCTTCAACTGTGGACGAAACCAGACACAAGCAGTAGGAGTCTTGACATACACAGCACCATCCAACCCATGTGCATGCAATGCTTGCAGCAGCTACAGCGATATAAATTATGGACTGGATGCATCACAGAACCCTTGTGAGAGGGCTGTTGTCCCCGTGAGCCGAGCTGGCCTTGGCCTGCCTGAGCACCTCTGCTCGCCCCCTTTCTCATTTCCATTACAAAAAGGACATTCTCATTGTCCCAGCATTCATCCGGCGCGCCACTGATAAGGCTCATCATCGTGCTCGCTGTGCTATGCTCTGCTGTAAGGGTTTGCAAGCACAAGCATTCACAGCAGAGCCCATTAAAACAAAGACACAGAAAATGGAGGGAACATAGTAAAAGGTACCGTGAATCACACAGATTCAAAAGGGAAGCTAATGCTGCCAAAGAAACTTAATCTCCAAGAGGCGAGAAAAAATACTCTGGGCAAGTTTTTCCAGTGGCTTCCAAAGATAACTGCTGTGATGTAATTGAATATTTCACATTAATGTACTCCAATACCGTAGACAGCGCTCTCCAGTCCATGCCGGCACTACCGATGTATATGTGCTTGTTGTCGACCACCCAGAAGGACGAGAGCATCTGACCATTTGTCAGGGTTGTCATATTTAGATAATGAATATCTGCACCTTTTAAAGACAAATCACATTGTTAGCACTCTGAAAGCATAAAAATGCCCCAATCCCATTTCCCATTCTAATACAAGGATACAATGAATTTATTTGTCACATACATAGAGATACTTTGTAAAACATGTAGTGAAATGGCATTTAGCGGCTCAACTTTCCTGTGCACAGCTATCACTAACTATTCATAAGTATAAAGAAGAAAGATTTGGAAGAATTTAATCAATAGATTGAGAGAGAAGGGGATAAAAAAGTGCAGTGTGTAAGTGCAGTGTTGCAAGTCCCTGTAATACATTATGCATAAAGGGTCAATTTCCCTTATGGGCCAGTTTCCAATACATGGATTATCAGCCCTAGCCCTCAACTAAAAGAAAACTTCAATTAATTACAGTTGTAATCACAATTATCTTAGGAATAGTTTCTGCACAAACATCACACCTATAGCATTACATTTATATAGGCTAATGTTCTTTGTTTACATTACTCTATACATTGCATTTCATACTGTACATTGCATCTCTACATTACATAGCATTTTTAAAGTTTGCACTCAAAATTGAAACACAGAGTTTTGACCTACCATGACGAGAAAGGATCTTAAGCTCTTTGGAGTCTGTCAAACCACTGACCACTTTCAGATTGACTTTTTGGGACTTGAGGTCCATCAATCTATGGAGTAATAACCGGCCCTATGGGAAAGAAACATGTCAGTGGAGCTGAATAACTGTAGTCAGCAATGTTCTTTAAATAAACAGAAGTAGGGTATTTTCTATGCCGGCAAGTTTTCTTTCTTATATTCGTTGTAACATTGTGCTGACATTTTTCACATTCTGAAGTTTTCTGGTGGAAAAGCTGAAAGAGCTGGGTGGGTCAAAAATACTCTGTCAAGCTATCACTGTTTGGGAACCTTGGTTTTATACCATCTAATGTACATGCTGACACCAAGAAAGTCCAGAACAAATTGCCCAGGGCCAAATTTCCATGCAGCCACTCTGCCAGAGGGAAGTCATTAAAGGCTGACATATTTCCATTCCATCCGGAAAACAACATGCTTGCAATATCAACTCCGTGTTTGGCTCTTATCCCAGTCAGCACCTAGGCTGCTCAGTCAGTACCAGAGACTTTCTAATGAGGAGACACAGCATTCAAAAAATCCTCCATAGAAATGCATGGGGTTAGTTTGTAACGGCAGTTGTCTACACATATCCCAGCCCTTCCGCGGCAAAACGCTGACGTGAATACATGATGTGTTGTGAAGACATTGTGCCAATCGTGTTGTGATCTCGCCGCTGAAGTAAGGTTGGTGTCGTGAAGCCTTGCGCTCGCGCATTTATGCCGAAATAGATGCCCGATAAGTGCCCAAAAAGCGTTGCAATATGGCCGCAGAGTGGAGGGACTTGCCTAAAAGGACTTTGGTGCTACACCCCGGTGCGTCTGACAGCATGGCAAATGCTCCGCATTTGTGGGAAAAGAAATGGATGTAGAAAACATCTGTTTTGAGTTACTGGGTATCAGTAATGATAGGCAAACACTGGAATTGATTGGTGAAAGGAAGGCTTTTCGGTATTGAGCTTTTGCCACATGAAGCATCAATTGCTTGGCTAATTGCCTGGCTCTTCATAGATGAGCTGTTAAATCACGAATGACACTCAAAATTGTCAACAAAAGTATCAGCAAAAAAAAAGCTTTGTTTGCCATTATCATATCATATTATTATCATAGAAAGTTTACTATTTTGATAGATATCTTATAGTCTACTTTTTGTTAAGGACTCCCTTGAAAACAAGGTGATTCATCTCAAGGGGTTTATTCGGCGTATTGCCAGGTTCTAGGTAACTGTGCGTCACCTGCTTTGCTGTAGGGATGCTGGCCTCGTAGTCAGTGGAGTTCAGTGTCCAGTGAGGTGAAACGATCTCCACGTATCGCCGCGCAAGGTCCAACAGGCTGTGCAGTCCAGAGGTGAGCGAGGTGGTTCCATTGTGAGGCAGAGATACATTTTCTGGAATATTCTCCACAATAATCATTCTGCAGAGACACAGGAGACAGTCTGTCACCTCTTGTTCATTGGGAGACGATTTTCTGCTGTTTGAATCTTGCATATTGTGTAAATCATGTAGGCTATGTTACAAGCTTATTTATATCACCATACAAATATTACATCTTTTTTTATTTCAAACTCTTTGCTGTTTATGTTCCACTCTGGTGGTCACTAAATTATGTAATTATAAATTATCAAAATGCAGAAAAGGGTAGATGTAGAAAATATTAACTGGTTTCTTTATAGAGTGTAAAAAAAAAAGTCTTCACTCTGCAATCTGACATAAAGATATAAAAATCATAGTAAGCACAGTCTTTTTGGTATTGCAGTACAATGCAATCTCCTTTAATCAAAGTTAAGAAAAGGCCACCTTGTATCTGATAATCTCTTCCTGTTTTCCTTCATGCCCCTATAACCACATTCATGTCCAAAGGGAGTGGCTGAGAATGACCAGGGTAAATTGGTTTTAGCAGGTTGAAGGGGAGAAGCGTTTAATTGGAATACCTACAGTAAACACACACAGTATGCTGCCGTCAAGCCTGACTTGGCCCTCCCTGGCTGGCTCGCCAAGTCATTGATTCAGAGCAATGTAGAATTAGGTATACATTTGTCATGCAAGTGGGAAAAAAAGGTTCAATAAATGAGGAGGGAAAACACAATATATCATGTAGAACGGTAATGGAGGAGTCAAGCGAAGGCGAAGCGTTCCCTAGCCTGGTTGCCTCGGTAAATGAATGGCCATAGCTGTGTAAAGAGTAAACTCTGAGGCTGCCGAGAAGCCTGATTAAACAAAGAGCACAGTTTAGATTAAAGAGGAGTGAGTGTGGCCAGGGTGGGAAAATGCAGTTACATGTGGTCCTATAATGGATTAGCGTAGCTTCCTGGTGACTAGAGAGGACATATGGGCAAGATACATCCTCACCTTGCATGACACGGCATCACACAGAACAAAGAGTTCTGTGGCTGGCACATGGAATGGAAAGATAATATTTGGAGAGAATAAGTGCACTTGAATCTCTCGGGACTGATAGACAAAAGAGAATGCATTAGCCACACAGAGAACACGTTAGCCACACAGCAACAGGGCATTCAAGAATCATATTCTGACCTACAGTACATTCTCACTGTACAACACAACTCATATTTTTTATAAGTAGTATAGTCTGTTGAACTGTATTACTTCTAGACGGCAAAAAATGCTTATCTAGCAAAAGTGTTATTAATCTTAGTCAAAGTCAAACTCTTATTGAATTAAGTCAAAAGTATTGTATGGGAAAGTGCTAAGTTCTTTAGCTCTTTATACTGAAAACAAACTTGATTTTTTTTATCTTAATATAAGATTAATAACACTTGGTTAAATAAACAGTTTTTGCAGTGTACAGTGGAAACCTTAAGTTTGCAGGTTGGACAAAGTGATTTTTATTCATATTCTCCTGTCAGCACACACAAGGACATGGCTGTTTATGAAACATTGTTGAGAATAGCAAACAACAAAGGTTAAAAAAAATGGTTTCATGAAATATTATTTAGTGTGTAAAATCTAGCAGGACTGACAAAAAGGACCTATCAAGGTTGCTTCTGTCTATTCATGGGCAGGCACAGAGAAGGTCAAGGTCTGCTGAAGCAAAAGGCCAAGAGATCTAGCCTAGTTGTTTACTATTTTCTTTTATTTCCTGTTCAAGATGCTAGAGCTACCAGAAAAGTTGAGCATGAGTAAAGTAATTTAAACCACACAATACCATTACCAGATGAGGTCTTGAACATACACATTCACTATTTTTTTTCATACGTTCAGTATTTCAGTATTCAAGTCACTTCTGACTGTGACATTGACATCATATGAACATAAACTGTGGAATGCGATATTTAAAGACATCCGATATATAAACCATTTACTTTATCTATACGTCCATGTTCTATATATCTCATCTATCACATACCTTACTATCTGCAGCACACTGGTTGAGAAGTCATTTCTGCTCAGGAGGACATTTATTACAGACAACGATGGACATTTATTACATATAGACAACGGAACAATGAAAGTAAAATCCATTAATTTATGTGACAGACAGCATATCTCTTGAAACAGAGTGGCATTATCATCTCCTCCTTACCCTAAGTGACAGGGATGTTCATGACCACATCCATCCAGCAGCCCACCTCCCTTCTCAATCACTTTTGACCTTAGATATTCAATTTCACTCTGTCAGAACAAGTGAAGGTGGTTAAAAGCACCTAATGCATACTGTAGCAAGTGCCCTAGTGCCGTTTTGACTTACAAATAGGGAATCACATCAGGTCACGTCAGACATACAGTACTTGGATAATAGTTTCATGCTGCACTTGAGAATTAAATAAAATATAAATTGAATATGACACACAATATAATGATTATCTGTGCCATATGTCTTATAAAGGAAAATTGCAAACAGTGAAAAGATATCAGACCAACCAAAAGATATCAGACCAACCCATATCCGTGTGAAGATTAAAAAAAAAAAATGTTTATTTAAAGCAGAAAAATGGTGGAGGAAATCTGATTCTAATGGCAAGCATTCATCCTGATATTTTGATGGAATCAAATTAAGCTTGACACAATTGAATTTTAGAATGAATCATGGCTCAGTCCAGTAGCTGACCTTTACGTCACAGCACAGATGAATGAATGAAAAGATACATATCCTACAGCAGCAGTGAACACTTTGAGTAGAGCTCACATTCATACCGCAACCCTTCTGTGTTCATGTATGTAAACATGGCATCAAATCATTCATCTGTTTCCCAACTAAGAATGAATGATTGGCCTACTTTGCATCACTGAACTCAAGCATGAAATGTAATCTTTTCACATCAAAAAATTCTGACGGTGGTCGTGACTGGAAATAATTGTTCATGTTCACCTTCCTTACAATACAATCTTATCCTTTCATGATGAGTAATGTCCGTATACTAAACTTGTACGGTCTTCATGTAACAGCAGAAAAGGCCTCCTTTTTTCACAGGAAGAGCAATGAAGAGACTGTTCAGCATTCAGTTTTGAATTCCACCTTAAACAGCTCTCAATCGATATTCCACCCTCTCGACAGACATTTGAGACCAAACTGTTAGACCTACAAGAATTCACACACGGGATAAAGATAATGTCAGCTATTCTCTCTACTCTCAGCCACCTGTTTCCATTACCGGAATAAAGTAGTTTTCAGTTACCCCCCATATATTCATGAGATTCACCTTTTGTCTCAGAGCAACATCAAAACTCATGCGATGATTGTTGTGGGTACTTATTGGCAAATACTGATTGTTGTGGGTATGGCTAATGCACAAAGACAGACAATGTACAGCCTCCTGCATGCCTTTTCAGCTATGCTGTTGCTTAAAAAAAAAGTCTCTCCGTGACATGGATACAAACATCTCTAAGGCCATATAATAATGCTTTGAGAGATTGCCCTTTTTTCCATTTCTGATTCATTCTGACATCTGACCAGGACAGAAATTCTGACCAAGCTGAACAATCATGTCATGCAGCCATCATCAACTGGCATTTTATTTCCAGTCCCTCCATTAAGGCTTATCCGACTGCGTTCCCAAGTGGACAATGGCATGCTCTCAGCGCAACAATCTTGGCTATCTTGACTGCTAATTGCATAATAATGACCACAGTCAATGACATATAAGTCTTGAAATAGATCAGGTTTAAGCTTTGGTCAGCCGTGCTGATAGAGTAGCCATACACTGACAGAAGTAGAGAGGGGGTATTGGTGGTGAGTGGTCAATCTAATCACAAAAGGCTCTGAAACACATGGTAGCCTGGAGCTGTGAAAGACCATGATGGGCTCCTCGACCACGCCAACACCAACTCAGCTTTCATCTGCCCTTGCTTTGTACCTGTAATTCTATCCTTACCACGCCCAAGAGATATTAAGCGCTTTCAGCTCTCCATACTAATTGTGGCAATGTGGAAGAAAAAGAATACCATGGGATGGTAGAAATGGGTTTGAAGATTTTGTTGCAAAATCATGTTGGAAAGAATAAATCAATTAAACATTTGTTGTTATTGTTTAGTAAAAATGTATATATATATATATTTTTTTTTTATATATATATATTATATATATATTTTTTTTTTTTTTTAAAAAAAAACCTTTATTTATTGAACAAAATCAAGCCAAGCATAAAGCATACAGCACAATTTAATCAGCCATCTAGTCAGTGCCTGAGGTTGGGTCAGATATCATTTCACTAGATAAAAAACTGATTGGAATGTAGGGCTGCTCTTCAGAGAATGGCACTTTGAACATCATAAGAAGTCAAATTCAACACTGAACCATTTGAAATTAAAATGATGGAATGGGCTCTAGGCTGGCAGAGATGAATGCAGGTCCTGATTGGAAAGAGAATAATAAAGAAGGCTCAGGTCTGCTTGCTCCTCCAGGAAGATGTATCCCTAATTGGATCGGAGGTCTTGTGGAAATAATTGATTTTCTTTTAGTAGCTCTGGCTTCAGTCGTTCTCATCTGATCCTTCATCCAATGCCTTCAACTTTGTTTCTGGATAAACTGTTTTTATCTATGTAGGGACACCACTAGAAATGGTTGCGTGCCCCACATAGTGACCCAGAGGATTTACAGCTGGAGTTGCCTGTCAGTGCATCTGTGCAAGTTTGTATTTCTTTTACACAATTAAGCAAAAGCTTCCTGATCATGTCCTGCCAGTATGGATGAACACATTTTGAATTATTCAAGCCTCGTTTTGGGGAATTATAAAGGCCTCTAACATTGCTGCAATAACATTTTGTCCTATATATTGCCAGTTCCTTTTCTAGGCATTCACTTCCTGGGAAAAAAAACAGAGCAGTTTGTCCCTTAAATTTGCAAAACTGTACTGTGCTTTTGTCTCTACTGTGTCTTTCAGGCAATCCACTTAAGGGGGAGAAATGTTAGAATATTGTTCTCTCTACTTAAAGACAAAGTAGAAAACAAAGGTTTCAGTTTGCTGCCTTTCAGGGCATGGCATTAATTCTTGCTGTTTTGTGCTAAGCATGTGATCTATGCTCAACTGCAGGATGGAAACAAGTGCTGAGCTCTAATCATTTTGACACGCACTGACAACACGCCACAGCTCCAGCGATTGCCCTTTCTTCTCAGGAGGGGAGAGTTGGAGCTGCGAATGCACTGATAGGCTGCCAACGAGAAAGGGAAGTGGATATATTTAGTGAAGTGTGTGAGACATGGATCTCAAACGGGCCCTGGGTCTTCTCGAAAGAAATGGGGAATTAATTTCAACTTTACCACGCTGAATTATATTTTCGACACTTAATGGAAGGAAAGAGAGGGCAGCTTGCTCTTGGGGGCAGAGTTAACCCTTTAATGCACAAGCTAGGCTTACCCCTTCTAATGCGTAACATGGGTCAAAAATGACCCGCACTCATTTCCTATGGTAACTCATGCATAGTTGTCTTTTTATTTGCAATATTTTAACAAATATATGTATTTTATCCTTCAATATGTCAGCTATCTATTAAATAACTTGTTTGTGATCACTGCAAATCATATTTTTAAGTGTGCTTGCAAAGCAGCACACTTATTAAGTTTGCTTGCTGAAAGCAGCACGCTGAAAGCAGCACACTTATTTAGGGGTCCGAGCAGCGTAGCAAGTTTCTGTACCGTTCATTTTTGGCCAGAATTCTGTAAAAGTCATACTGCAGCCTAAACCGTAACTCCAAAACTCTTCAAATTTTCAGGTATGGTTACCAGTACCCCCCTCTACCCATAACCAATTTGGGGTACTGCACCCAAAGGTGGCGCTATTGGAAAAAAAAGTTAATTATGCTAATTTCTCCTTACCAGATTGACCTAGACTCAAAATTCTTTCATAATATTAATCTCTAAATTTAGATGCATCTTTTTGGCCCTGGTCTTATGGTCTAAAAATGTTTACTTTTGACACAATTTCATGGAAACATTATAAAAAGTTTCACACTCTTCAAAAATAATCAAATCTTCCCCAAAATTCTCACAGACAATCTTTAGACCAAGCCTCACAAAAGTCTGCTCATAATTTTGATATTTTGTTCCATTTCAGAGATATAGGCAAATAAAGTTAGACCACTTAGGCAATTTTTCCTAGATTACCTATATTCCTATAAACCGTAAGTCCTAGAAACTTCACATTTTCAAGTATTGTTACCAGTACCCCCCACTACCCATAACCCAAAATTTGGGGTACTGCACCCAAAGGTGGCGCTCTTGTCAAAAATGCTTATTTCTCCTTACCAGATTGACCTAGACTCAAAATTCTTTCATCATATTAATCTCATTTAGATGCATCTTTTTCACCCTGGTCTTATGCTCTAAAAATGTTTACTTTTGCCACAATTTCTCCTATATCACCTATATTCCTATATGAGTATTTTTTTTTCCTTGGAGAACAACCATACAACCATCATTATGTGGATACCATGAACAGTGCACATTTTCAGATCTGTACTCTTTTTTATAAAGCCCTTAATTCTATTGTCAAATGTATGCTAGGAATTTTCTTGATATTGTGTGTTTGCCAACACACATTTTCACCAATGTGAATGTGACTGCCAAATATGTAGGATTGTCAGTGGATCAGTGGGATAATGCCTAGTGCTGGTGTTTGTTAGGTTGAGAGTTCAATCCCCGGTAGTGCTTTAGGCTCTAGCTCGAATACTGTTGGTTATTGAAGATTCACACCATTGAACAGCACCTGAATGACATCAGGCAATCAACATACACAGTCATTAGTTGCCAAGAATCCGAATGCTGAGACACTCCGACATTTAGGGGAACTTCTTTGTTCACTATTTATCCTTCATCATTAAGTCTATCATATTTATATTTCATCCATTAGTGTTCTTCTCTACAAATGTCTACAAATGTCTGCCCCAGAATTTCAAAAAGATTTCAGGTGTACTCTTTCAGGAAAGCCCTTCATTTTATTGTCAAATGTATGCTTGGAGTTTTTCTTGTGTGTTTACCAACACACATTTTCACCATGTGAATGTGACTGCCCAATGTTTATGATTGTTAGTGGCTCAATGGGATAATGCCTTGTACTGGTGTTTCTTAGGTTGAGTGTTTGAATCCCCGTTAGAACTTTAGGATCAAGCTGCACATGCTATTGGTCATTTAAAGGAGAATTCCGGTATTATTATTATCCGGTGATATTGACCTAAAGTGTGTTGAAACATGATACCGAGTGTGAACGTATGTCTCATAGCCCATCTCGGCTTGTCCCCTGCACTCCAAAATCTGGCGCTAGTTAGCTGATGCTACCAACAGCTTTTTCAATGGTGGTGCTTCGGCATCGGGCTAGCCATGCAAATAAATCACTGTTTTACACCATTTACGAGGCTCAATGTATCTCCACACTTCATTGGTAGACTTCCGTGGGCCCTGACATTTAAAACGAGACATTGAGAACTTTGAAAAAGCACTGGTAGTTTACTTACAAAAGGATTTATACAGACAGTATCTTCACGAAGTTTAGCGTTTGCAGCCATCTTGAATTTAGTCACGATAAGTCGAGCGACGAGTAAGAATGAACAGGTATGATAAGGGATCAGATTCCAAAAATAATTCCGTGGAAATGCATGGATTTCAGTTGCTGCTACTGGAAGAAACAAATTTCCAAAATTTAAACAAGAAACAAATTAAGTGGACATCGGAGGAGCTTCCTGAGATGGTTACGTCTTCGTCAAACGAAGAATATCAAGTCTGACGCAGAGCTGGCCATATTTCTCCACAACAGGTAGCCTAGGCTAAACTTCATCTGCATCGCTAACTCCAGCTAAATATGTTGCGTTGGTTAGAGAGGTATTTTTTGTTTTCACTGTTTCCGTAATGTGTAGCTGGGTCATGGTTGGAGAAACGTTAAAGCAGCTGCAGGTCAACTTTAGCTAAGTCTTCATTACATCTGGCAACCCAGAAGAGGCTCGCGTCTGGTAGTCTTGAGAACGTTCACCAGTGTTTTGATTTTGGCCTGCAGAACGTTCGGTAACAATCCTACAAATCGCACTTTTAAGGTCTTTGTTCGTTGGTTTGGTGTGTTGGAGTCCCATGTGAGAGATGATTAGGTGATGTTGGTTGACTTGTGATGGTGATGTCAAGTATTGTTTAGTTGTACCTTATATAGCCATATGATTTCAGTTTATTGTTCAAATGTCAATTGGTTTGTTTGTGAGTTGGGATATGTACTGATTTACCCCATTTCACTGATTACTCCATGTTCTGTTTGTTTCCTCTTTGATGCAGCACACATACAAGTAAAGAACAAAAGAACAGATGAATTGAAACTCAAATAAAGTTCACTTGTGTTGCAATCAAACCTGCCATCTCCGTGTCATCACTCCATACCATTGAGCCTTCTGACCGAGGCTCTGCCTGCTCGCCACACACTCACTCTACCTCGACCCACATCGCCCCCTACAGTTCCTTCTGTTGGGTTGTGGAGGTTAGCATACTAGAATAGAATACTGTTAAGAATACTGTTGGATTGTGGAGGTTAACACACTATAACGTTACAGCTACTTGTCAGGACTTGTCGTGCAAGGCAAGTATAACTGCTTAATTATAGGCTGTTCATCTTATTGACTCCAACACAGAACCCACCCCCACCCCCTTCACCTACCACCACAAATACAATTCCATTCTGTGGGTAACACTGCCTTCCATTATCAGACCCTTCATCTTATCCATGACAAATGCATAGTCCTTTAGAATAGAGTATTGTTAGAATACTATTGAGTTGTGGAGATTAGCGCACTAGAATACTACTGTTAGAATACTGTTGGGTTGTGGAGGTTAGCACACTAGAATAGGGTATTGTTAGAATACTATTAGGTTGTGGAGGTTAGCACACTATAACGTTACAGCACAGGGTAATCCTAATTTTATGCATCAAATTTATTCCAATCCAACTCAAAAGTTTTGAACAACAAAAAGTGAAGGTTTTATCCAGATCAAAACCAAGAATAGATTATGTGATCTAATCCAATTTCAGGATCCTTGTTTCCCTTTTGAACAAGCCATTTTCAAGATTTGATCCAATCCGATAGCGAAAACCGGTAACTGAAACCGATAACCGAAATCCGATCACGTTTCGTTTGAACAATTGGGCCCAAACAATCAAAGCATATGTAAAACTAAAAAGCTATGCTACCTCATGTTCGTTTTGCTCGGACCCCGTAAATCACCGCTTGCGGTTATATTGTTCTTCTTAATTTTTCTTATTCCTGTAAGCCCGACTTTTGGCCAGCTCCTGCTCCAAGACCTTTTGAGATATCGCCACCGGTCCAACTCTGGAACGTCCGGCCGGAACCGGTGTAGTGTGGACATTTTTTTGCGGGTTCGAGTCCGGGCATGTGCAGGGCTGAATCGCGCAGGTTCAACACAACGCAGGTTACATTGGTGCCGTGACCCGGATCGGGAGTGAGGTTTAGGGGGGTGAGTGTAATGGATGCCAGCTAGCTTAGCTGTGCTTGTGGAACGTTTGTAAACCTCACTCCCCGACGCCTCAAGAGTGCTGCTGGCATGCGATCCAGTAGCTGGGCTATTGGCTCAATTGTTAGCACGCTCGCCTCCCAATCCGAGATGCTGCTGTTATGTCTCTAGCCAGCCACAATGTCTCTGGGCAGCCTTGCCCAATCATGAAATCCTTGCTCAGCCATGGGATAGTGTATGGACTTACGAACTGAAATGGCAAGGAGAACATTAGCTATTTATTGCTGACGTAGTACAGTTATTTTCACATTGACGGTATTCAAATTTTTCATTATTGTTAAATATCATGAGGGGAGACTATTATTAAAAATGTTACAAGTATGCAAATTCATACGTTTACGGGCATTTAGGTTTTACTGTGTTGTTTTGTTGTAAAGACATGCAAGGCATTCTGGGCCATTTAATGAACAGTGGTCAGCAGCACTCCATACATATTAATATGAATAGGTGTTTCTGTAAACCTAGGGACAATAAACAGCTATCTGTTACAAAAACGAGCTGGTAATCGCTCATTGAAGATAATATTAACTATGATAAAAAGATTGTTTTCCTAAAAGCATGGAGTTGACGAAAGAATAAGCAGGAAATGTCACGTTAATGTTAAGCCTACATCTAAACGCAAGGTGGCAACATTGTATTACATTTCACTAAATGCGGTGGAATTAGTGTGAGCTTCACCAGTAAGGAAGGTGCAAATATTATGTAATTTATCATGGGAAATTATTGGAAATGTTATTTCTTGTTTATTCTAATTGCAAACCACACACATCCATTCGTAATCACACGTACACTTTTAATACCTGGAAGACTCTCATTTCGTTTGTTTATTTGATGTTGCCTAGCAACGCTGGGAACAGCCTTCAGAGCAAAGATTCTAGAACAGAGCTTCAGAGAGACACATTTTGAATTCATGGCCAAGTACCTAAAATATCAGTTTCCATGTGTATGTGCTGGATGGTGTGCGTCCTTTCTGAAAGTAAGTGTTTTATAGAGTTACAGACATAATGAGTAATGTTGTAGTGGTCAACATAAATGTGCCCCTTCTGTTATTAGAATGCTAAGCGGAGAAGCATGCTAAGCAGAGATTTAACATCATTCATTTCTTGTGTGGCTAGAAGCTAGCTATGTCATAGGGAGGAGATGTTGCTGTATGGGATTTATGTTGCTTAGGGACTGTACGATATTTAGCGGGGGGGAGGGCCGGTCGCCAGACGACCGGGTTAAAAATGTTCTGCCTGGCCCTCCCCCCTGGTCAATTTTTTTTTTTATCCAGGGGCCTCCCCCCGGCTCAAAAAAATTCTCCTAGGCCCTCCCCCCCTACGTGAATCAAATAAAACTGTTCGGAAAATTACGTTTACAAGGTTAAAACGGCCAGCAAATGTCATAAGCACACATAGAGTCTGTCTCAATTGGTGTACTTACGTGAGTACACTTTCGTGTAGTACACTATGTGCACTGTGTCCTTACTGGCGGAGTGCGCAAATTTTAACAAAATAGTATTGTCTCATATCAACACTAACTCCGTGCACTTCACGGAAATGACGATCGCAAACATTTCTAACATAACTTTATTGGCGTCCCCAACTCGACAGTGACATGGTCATACTGTGTCAAAACATGAACCGTTTATGTTATAACTTGCTTGTATCTCCGTAAAAGTCTGTTTTCCACTGCTGCTGCTTCAGCTTTCTCAACTGTGATTTCCACGAGTTTGAAAACGCTCCCTCCCCTTCCGCTTTTTGGCCAAGATGGTGTCCGTTAAGGGCGAAAAGTGTCCAGCGTTGCACACTCAGGTTTTTGACCGTTATGAGTGCACCATCCGGGAACTTGCAGCGCCCTTCGTGTCGTTGGAATTGTCAGTGTAAACACCCTCATGCACTCAAATTAGGTATTGTAAGTGCAGAAGTACGCGATTTGAGACACAGTCACACACACACGGGTAGGCTACACACCACATCAAGCGGCCCGCGGTCGCCCGATATTTTAATCAATCCGACCGCAACTCAGACCGCGAATATTAATTAGGACAAAATTATACCCGACCCGCGATCCGACCCGCTTATTTACAAAATGTGTGCTTTTGGTTATAGCCTGCATGCAGTGTGACAGTAGTCCATTTCTGTAAAACAAACAAATTTATTTGCGAAACGTTATGCAGTAGAACTACACGCAGTAGGCGTGCAGGACATAATGTTTGCGCAGGAGAGAGAATGAGGGCCCGTCCACACAGAGACGCTTTTTAGGTTAAACGCAGAGGTTTTGCTTCGTCTTGGCCGAGCGTCCAAACGAATCCTGTAAACGACTGCCCGAAACCGCACTTTTCTGAAACCTGGTCCCAGAGTGTGGAGAAATCTGGAAACCGTGAGTCCCGTTTGAATTGTTTTTTAGACAGCTTAAACCGCACATCCTGCTTTGCGTATCGATGATGTCATCGCCACACCTCAGCTGCCCTGGACTTGCACTTATAGTATTGCCTAACAATACTAGTTTTCATACATGACATTACCTATGATTACACTCTGTAAGATAAATATCACAACTGAAAGCGCAGCGCCGATAGCTTATGACTTGGTGGACTGAACACTGTTTTTTCCCGGTGTTTTTTAATGCATTCTAGCTACTGTCAGTGACGCCGAGAGAACTTAAGTTATTAGGAAAGCGGTGTAAGTTTAGGCTACATTAATTTTGTGTAGTGCCAGTGTCATTCATTTATTTTTACATGTCTTACAACATATATACATGCATTCACAGTCGAAATGAAATCAGATATAAGCATACAAAGACGCTTAGAACTCACGTTAAGCCGATGGTAGCACACTGAATGCAAATGCGCCGGGATTTGATTTGATGCAGGCAAACGTATTGACTGTTACCATTACTAAGGTTTTATAGCAATATTATAAATGTGGCGACAGAATAGCCTAGAACTTGGTAAAGGCTTGCGTTTAGTAGCCTAATTGCGGTGATAGCCAAAACTAATGTGAATCACGGACTATCCTACAACCAAAGAAAGTAAAGGTGATTAGTAGGCCTACTCCCTCGTTAGCCAAATAAAGGACGGACTGCACCCTTCACAAACCGTAAAATAAAGTTTAGTTAGTTTACAGTTGACAGTTCACCATCAGTCCACACAAACAATTCTGGTTTCCTTGCACTAGCCATTTCGTCATAACCTATTCTGTCTGTTTGTAAAGCACAAACTTTGGTCAATTTCTGTAAAGAAACAGTGCCACCTATAGGCCTGGGGCATGAAGTAACGTGTTGAGTCGTGTTGAGATGGATCCGTTTGGACGCAAATATTCTTGATGCGGTTTCAGCGAAGACGGAGGAAAAAAAGATCGGTTTCGTACGTGTGGACTAGCCCTGAGAATAAGAGCGCAAGCATGCACGCAACCACCAAGGATTAGAACACTAGCATAAGATTTGGCCATGGACATACATCTTTCTTTCGAAAACAGAAATGGTGAGGCAAGGTAGGCAGGTAGATATGGCTGTGTAGTCTGTGCCATAACATTTATTCCTGCAGGCTGCCCGTTTCGGCTGTCATACTTTTAAATGGTTTCGCAAGAAGTAGGCCTACATAGACCATAACTAACTGCCCACTCTGTCAAAGAGACGTGAATCATGTTTTGGCCTACAAACTTTTTAAAATATCGAAAACGTATCATGGATCAGGAAAAAAAATTCTCCTGGGCCTTCCCCTAAGGCTTAAAAAATTCTCTTACCCCCCCCCCCCCCCCCCGCTAAATATCGTACAGTCCCTTAGCGCAATGCTATGGTCATTTGATATGAGATACTTGCACTCGTAACTTTAGGACAACTATTTTTTTAATAAGAGTAATTCAGGAAGCATTTTAGCACTAAGAGTAGCGCCTGAGTCTGTGACAGCTTAAACGAAGCCGCGAGGACTCCTAACTCACTAAGACCGATTCACAAACAATTTTTGTAGTGGCTTTTCACGTCGCGATGTTTTGAAATGCGTCTGCAGGAGCTTCCAATCGCAAGGGAACAATTTTGCATTGTAGGCATAACTAAGGGATGCAGTAACACCACCAACAATTTATTGAATCAAATTTTATCAAATTCAATCAATTTTATGAATCAAATTAAAATGTTCTCCTCTTTGCAAACGTAGGCATAGGCATATGGTGACAGATTAATTTAATAATGTTGCTGCGTGAATCACGGTAAGCGCGAATGAAGTGGCCACTTCTTAATGGAACTCACTGTATGGAAGTAGGCTAAGTAAAATAGAGATGTTTCAAATAAGATAAGGTTAGGATATGCCCGCTTGACAACGGCAGAGATAGAACTGGCCTTTGGCCATAGCAACCATCCATTTAGAACGACTGGCCTTCATAGCAACCAAAGATCTTAGCTGTGATTCATGTAGGCCTACAGCAGTGGTCACCAACCTTTTTGAGCCCAAGATCCCCAACCTCGCCCTGAACAAAGGCAAGATCTACCTTGAAGCGTCAAAAGAAAATCAAAGCTAAAATACTTCCAATTTAAGGCCTTTTAGGCAAATGTATCAGGTCAAAAATATCACATCCTCCACCCCCTTATACAGGCGTCAATGAGATAACAACACTTTAACATAGTCTTTACTTACATGATTTTGGTTTTGATTTTCTAATTGGAGTAAGTGTTTGTGACAATACGTCATGATAAATTTGATGTTTGATCGCTGTTGTGGTATGAAGCATCTTTCACGTAATTAATGCGTACTCTAGAAAGTGAAAGTAACCTAAGCCTAGGCCTACAATGCACTCCGTGTCTGTGCACGTCCGCAATCGATTACATTCTTCAAATGGAGAACAAATTCCTGATCGCTAAACTTTTGTTTTTTATTTTCTATCAGTTAGCAGTTGATATAGAAGCACCTAACATAATTTGACTTCAGCGGTGACAAGTCCTGTTGCGAGAGAGAGAGAGAGAGAGAGAGAGAGCGCAACTGCAAAATGGTGCTGTGCGCGTGTGTGTGTCTGCATGGGGTTACGTTCTGTTCAAGTCAGAAGTTGGTTCGTCCGGTCCCGCATTCACGCTGCTCCATTATTAGATTAACGTCATCAGACAGCACTGTAAATGTATGCAGGAATTTCTCGCATTATGATGGCTAGGTCTTGAATAAATCATGCGCTATCCTATCCCACGCTGAAATGTAGGCTACGCCCTGTAAACATTGGCCTACATGTGGGAATTTGGTGACTGTTTTTTAAATTGTCCTGTTATTCTCGGGATCTACTGGGCAAGTCCTAAAGATCTACTGGTCGATCGCGATCGACGGGTTGGCGACCACTGATGTACAGTATGCATGCAATGTGATGCAAAGTATAGAAAGGTGGTGAATGTGTCCAAATAAACGAAGTCGTTCTACTTAATCAACTTCAGTTTATTTGGACACATTCACCACAGTTCTCTTTACTTAAGATATAGTATATCTCAATATGTGTGATTGTCACACATGACATCACTAATAACCAAAGTGAGATATGATGGATGAAATATGTGTATTTCACATATTTTAACTATAGTATGTGTTGTTATTTTGTTTAAAACAATTACAACCTAATACTTTTATCAAAGTAATTGTTTTAATATATCTTGTTTTTGCTTCTAATCAAAAGTGCACACAGGTGTCACATTTGACATATGTCTGTTAACTTGATTTAGTAATAGAAAAAACTATATTTGTATATATGTATTTATGTATATTTATGTATATATATAAATCAAAAAGATTTTTACTGAACAACTGCCAAATGAACTGCAATATTCAATGATACATACATTATTTCACTAGATATAGCAAAGGAATACGCAGCCTAGTATGAAAAACCATAGGAAATGAATGCGGGTCATTTTTGACCCATGTCTGAAAACTGGACGAAGTAATGAAAACGTTCCAGTAACAGGAGACGTTCCAGGAGACGTTCCAGTAACAAGCCACAGCACATGGGTTGGCACTTATAACGATTGTGTGGATTACATTGTAATGATACCCAGGGACCAAATGGATCCATCAGAATTCTTTTGTAATCTTCAGCGCTGCCATGTAATGAGAGGGTGTCAGACAGCGCTAGTGCAACAGAGGACACTGAATTCTGCAGGGCAAGACGACTAAGCCATAGTCAACTGCAGTGGCATTACGTGATTCTATATGGGACATGAATTCAGAAAAATGGCGATGGTAATGTAGTGAATAAGGTGCAAGGTTTGCACAAGCATCTAAGTCAAGTGTGAACATCTTGAGTCAGTCTCAGTTACCAGGTTAACGTGGCACCAAAGCCAGTACTAGTTAGGATTCTCCCCCGACATAAGTTGGAGCAGTTGGAGCTTTCAGAGTTTCATATTTTTTTTCTTAATTTCACATGCTGTTGTTAACCTGTTATAAAAAAGAACAACGTTGGGGGCGCTGTGGCGCAACTGGCTACAGCATCCATATATATTTGGGGTGGGATCGGGTCATTTCCCGATCCCACCCCAACTCACTTCCTGTCAGTCTCAGTTTAGGACTATTTATTAACATGCTCACTAGCGCCCCCATGTTTTGGAGTTGTGCTGTGCATGATGGAGTGTCAGGTGAGTTGCGTACCGGCAGGTTTTGCTACAGTTCTCCTCGGTGATACCGTCCTCATCTTCTCCCCACACGTCCACCGCTGAGAATATGAGGGCCACCAGCACCGCGAAGCAGCACACCAGTGCAAAGATCACTATGCATTTCTGCTGAGACTGCAAGAGCGACAGAAACAGAGAGAGAGAGAAAAAATATGTGTGTACGTGTGTGTGTGTGTGTGTGTGTGTGTGTGCGTGCATGTGTAAGAGAGATAGAGCGCAGCAATGTGTGTGTGTGTGAGTGAGAGAGAGAAAGAGAGAGAGAGAGAGAAAGAAAGAAAGAAAGAGAGAGAGAGAAAACCAAACATTGATTTCTTGTTATTTTTACACTCCAGGAATCACTCCAGGAGCACCCAATTTGCTCCTCCACCCCCCCAGTTTATATTGCACACACAGCAAACAATGCGTTTGTCCGTATCGTCAAGGGGATTCATCAGGAAAAGTGTGTCAGCTCTGTGAGGCGTAGCAAATGATAGGACACATGGACCATGAACACATGTTGGTCCATTCAGAAGGTGACCTGCAGGGAAGGGTTATTTTTATTTTTTATTTACTGGCTGTTATTTATGCCATGTGATCTGACATGTCATTGTTGGGCCGAACCCAAAGGGCATCCATATTGTGGTGCGATGACCCCTAATTTGCACAAGCGGTGACAGTGAGGGATGAGCCTCGTGCAATTCAGTGTTGCCACGGAAGAGTGAGGGCTGGATGGCCTCCACAACCTGAAAAGGTTTCTCATCTGAGCCAATACAGTAGCTCTGCCTGTACACAGCACGAGAGCGATGAAGCAGACATTCTGCTGCAAGGGTAAACATGAAGAAAATAAACAAAAACCAACAAACACTCACCTAGAAATTGGAGGGAAAAAAGGTGATGTCAAAGGTAGCTTTGGCAAAGGTTATAAATGAGGGTAAAGTGTCTTTACTAATGCTTTCAATGTGTTCATGTGACAAGACAAGGGTTTTTGATATGAAGTGAGGTCATTGGTAAAGTCAATGAAAAGGGTGTTATAAGTGATAAGAAATAATTTGCATCAAGTGGTCATGTAGACAAGACAGAATGATCAATTAATAAAACATTAAAGACACCTTCCAAAAATGGTAACTGAATATAGTCTAAATATTGGATTTCAATAGCCTTGGTGACCTTGGTGTCATACATGCTCAATTAATCCAATTTCCTGTACCAACAAAAGCATAAACCCCTAATATGTTTATTCAGTTGCTGAAAGACAGCAAAATTAACCAAAAATCAAGACTCTCAATTGACTAATTAGCATTCTCTCTCTCTCCCTCTCTCTCTCTCATGCACACACACACTTCAGCATTCTCTCTCTCTCACACACACACAAACACTTTAGTATTCTCTCTCTCTTGCACGCACACACACACACACATATCGTCAATACAGGATGTCATGTATGACCTCCCTGCCCGCCACATCAAAGCACACAGCATGTGTGAAGTATTTGTTTACAACTTCGAGTACATGGCAGTGGAGGGAGTCTGAGGCAAGGACCCAGAATCAATAGGACCTCATTACAAAAGCAATTCTCTTTGATTAAAAAAACATGTGCCTGCAAAGAACACCTCTGCAAGCCACGCTCATTAAAAATTATGTCCACCTCTGTGAAATTTGAACTTTATACTGGCGGGTCCAACGTCTGTAAGCTTTAGGGAACAGGTGCCACCTCTATAAACACAGACTAGTGCACAACTCCAATCAGACACCAATGCCTAGTTTCTGATGCTTCGGAGTAATTTGAAGCCATTGCTTATATGAAGGTGGAGTATACTTCTACAACTTTAGAGAATACTATTTCAAAGACAATAACACCCTCAACATCATAAGATGAACAGTGATTTCAAAATTACATCAATTACAGTAGTCTAACACTCGTCTGGAGTATGATTTCCATAATTCCACATTTTAAAGTTTAAAGAGCACTGAAGTAAGTGGAGGCAGGAGAGCATGACAAGCAATGACAATATTTTTACAGTGTAATAATAGCTGTAGACATTAAACAGAACCCAGTACCCTCAGAATCATAATGTAGAGCATGGACCATCTGCACGTAGCGGATCTGATTAGATATCTCTATGTTAAGTTCAGCCAAGTATCCCTTTCAAACAAAACGATACAACATGATTTTTTAATCCGTGTTTAGATTAAATCCGTCTGGCAGCAGCAGGAGCGATACAAAAATAACTACTGGTGTTGTTGGTCATGTTTCACCCTGCACAACACGTCTACATAGACACCTGAGATATGTGTAAGCATTCCATCCCTGCTACATGATGGGCTGATAAATATCAGTCAGATTTTTATATTTTATTTTAGAGATTAGAGAGCCAGACAAGTCAGGGATTTGGCAACAGGTCTGCAGGTTTGACAGCAGTTCAAATAGATACAAATCCGCCTGGGGGTGATTGTCTGTGATGCATTCCACTTCCGCCGCCAATTTTCACAAACAAACAGAACAGATGACTGAATAATGATACAAATCTCCAAAATAAATAAATAATCCCCAAATAAATAATTTAGCAGCCATCTCAGAGAGCACATCTCACTTTTTGATGCCATAGTGGAGGTGATAAAAGGGATGATGGCCTGATCTTGACACCATACTTGGGGTCACCAAGGACACACATCCAACCTGCATATCATAGAACCTAAGGTTTGAAATTGAGTCCTATGCGTATTGCCATGAAAGGTGAGTCATGAAAAAAAAATGGGGTTAGCCTTGATTCACACACTCACATACGTTTTGTTATATCTTTACCCTTGGCTCTGACAGTGTGTGTGTTCCTTTCAATTTTCCAAGGACTGGAACTCAGCTGCTAAATCAAGCAGCTCACTTTTCATGGGCGCGTCACTGAAAAATGCACTGTTGGAGCAGGCAGGTCTTGGAACTACTCTGTGGGAGATTTCATGGAGAGAGCCGAAGCAAGCTGTGCTTCTCCGACAGTGATTGGGTAGAAGAGCAATTAACTATGATAGCTGCCTGATATATTCTCGTCAAACAAAACATATGGCCTATTAATCTTCTGGAAAAGACTATTACAAATACAAAACACTGCAGGAAAAGTGCAAAAGAATTTCCAAAAGATGCAGAGATGAAAGCATATACTTCTGATGTGATTCCAGCATTATAATCCTCACCATGTCTTCATCTTTGGTTAAACAAGTGAACAGGAAAGAAGTGTGTCGGTTAAAGAAAGTGAAAGCAAGTAAAAGCCGGACACGTCCACTGGCCCTTAAGTAGGCTGCTAATAAAACACCACTGTGGGTATAGTGGATTCTCCCAGGGATGCGTTGGTGCTAAATTGGTTTCCCAAAGAACGGTTTTTATAGCTATCAAGCTGGTCAACTTGACAGTTACAAATGGTCCTCCCAAGACAGTGGCAGGCAGCAATGAAAACTCCACGGTGGATATTCACTGGGAATGGTGCCATGAAGCCTCACATAATGTGGCCACTGCAGTGCCAGGTTATAGCACTGAAGCCCTTTCATTATTAATTAGTTCCCCTGATACCAAACTACAATGGATATGTAGGATGGAGTACAATAATAACCAGACCTTATTCAGACTGACATATCAAGATGTATAATTTAACTAAAGTACAACTGGGTTTCTTGGCATGGGATGGGAGCCGTGATTTGTGCTATTACGCGATGTACATCTGCATGTTATATTGGTGAAATATGACTGTGTTGTATTACTGGGGACGGATTCATAGGCAGCATCCTGTTTAATCTTGTGATGTATCATTTAATCAAAGCTCGACTCTGGTTTCTTGGCATAGAGAAGCTGTGTGGTGTGTGTAGTGCACTATTACATGATGAACATCTGCAGTCGTTCCGGATGTTTATCAGTGAAATATGACTGTGTTGCACAGCAGAATTACTAGCGATGGATTCATAGGCAGCGTGGCCTTTAATCTCACTCCTCGTGTTATGCCTGGCGAATGAGTCACACAAGGTCACTTCCCGCTCAAGTCCTGGCTCCTTTCACTATATTGCTGCGGAGTAGCCGTGACTTCTCTCTCAACGCTCTGCACAGACACAGACACTGCTCAGGACAATGAGGGGACGTTGTTTCCATCACATTCAGTTCAGCCTGAAAATCCTTCCAGAGGTTCTGTTTGTGCTCAACCACAGCACAATGCTGTTGTCAAACAGAGAGGCGGTCTGGTCTTCTCTGGCTCACGCTATCAAAGAGGAACACATTGGAATTAAAAAGTGACACATTCTCTGTTCTGCTGGCAGACTCCAGTTTTGTCTATCAGGATTGGATACACCTCTTCTCTTCTGAAAAGTTCAAATGTTTATAAAGTTCAGTTCAATTTCACAGGAGAAATGCTGTGTTCAATCATTTTTCAGGTCTTCACTCGATATAGTCTGGAACCAAATTTAACCTGTCATACCATGAAGACATTGAATAAAAGTATACCACTCATATTCATTGAAGTTATAGCTTTGAACTGCAATGCCTGCCAACTGTCAGTGCAACTGAGTTATGACCAAGTCAAGCCAGTGTGGGAACCAATAAGTGCCTATATTTGGGTGGACATATCTTGACAATTGAATGTGTCAGCTGATCTTTCATCAAAGGGCTGATACCATCTGGTACAGGTCTGCCAGGGCAGCTGCGGCAGGTGATCACACTGGAGACCACTGACACCTGGATGAATGCTGACCATGTCAGCTTTCATCAGCATGATGGGTTTCATCTGGTTACGTTGCTTTGCCAATCAATGAATTAGACTAGAGGGTCTATCATGAAAGCAGGGAGAGATGCTGGAGGGAGCTGAGAGAACATCAAAGGTGATTCAGCATGCTGTACCAAGGAGGTCTGTGTTAATGAATAATATCAATTTTACAACTCTTATTCATTATTGAAATGTGGATACACAGTCCAGTTTCATAAGTCATGGATCACAGTGTGGAACTTATTAGCTGATTAATCAGAAACAAAAAATATTGAAGGCACACACTGGCAAGCACTGCAGACTGAGCATCGTCTTCTCTCTCAGTTGTTGTTCTGTTGTAATCACTAGCTATGATGATGAGCTGAGACGTCTTACAAAACTGCTCATCATCTTCTAATCAGCGAGAGGGACTACAGTATGTGGCCGTCCATCATTATCTGCATCCATGATTGCCCCTGAGGGTTAGCAGTAATTGTCTGTAGTCCATACCGGCCTTGTTCATTCTCCTTCATTCTCCTAAACCACTGACTGATATGTTTTCACACACAGACAAGGCCGTTCCAATTCTGATTTACAATGTCCATATAAAACATGCTACCAGTAAATATATTGTCTGTCACGAATTTTAGGGTCAGTCAGTAATTCATCACTCTAGCCAGACAGGTTGGACTAGGACAAGGCTTGTGAATTACTGTATATGATAACAATATTGAATATTGAGTTTGTGTCTAATCATCTTTTGGCAGGATGTGTTTACTGTTTACTAATGTTCTTTTTTAATAGTAGGCTACAAACAGTAATAGTAAATAGTATGCGCAAGCACACAACACTTTATCCGGTTAATTTAATTTACCGGTAGTCAAAAAAAAGGATGAAACCCACGTCATGACCTTTGTCTAAACCTGTGAGATTCAATTGATCTGACCTGTTAACTTATGTCAAATTGATTCTTTGAATGATAACAAAAAAATCCTCAGGTATCAATAATAATTTAGTAACTTGTTTTATTTGGTGATATTCTGTGGTCACAGCAAAAGTCACAAAAAAACAAATGGTCATTATTCCCTTTACTCGCTACTGTCCTTTTGTGAATAAACCCATACAATACAATAGGGTTCCATGACATCCCCTTTACGCTTAAAACATAAAGAATTCTCACCATATCTAAGCCAACAAAATCTATTAATTTGCACACTCTCTCCCTGCCAATCAGAGACAAGGATTCATATCCATGCCAATTATTTGTAAAAAAACAGGCAATAGAGAGTGCTGAATTTTGGTGTGAGTAGCTTGGTGCCATTAGGTGTGTATATGGCAAACTGAATTGCCCATTTTGCTTTTACATTCTGGTGTGCAAAATAGCACCAAAAATAACCTTTTCCCAGACCCTTCCCCTTCTCTCACTTTCTAATGTCAGCATGCAATCCAGGGATTAAAAGATTGTGGGGGTTACTGGAATCAGGTCAGGAGTTGTGTAGGAATGAATATGAGGGCTGGGATCGATTTACCAGACCTGCAGGTTGGCCACTGGCTTAGCAGCTTACTGGCTCGGGGGGGGCGGAAGCCCCGCGTCTGTCTCTGAGCGTAGGGTGATCGATCTCGGCCAGGACCCTTTTGATCAATAAGTCAATTAAAGCTCCATTAGACCAACACGAGAGCCCCTAGACTGCCCCGGACTGCCATGCTGTGCCATGCCACCCTCCTCGTCCTCCTTCGTCTCCTCTACTCTTCCCAGTGCTCACCGAGACCCCAAGAAGACACGCAGGGCTCAGAGACTGAGACTCAGATCAAGCAAGCGGAGGGCCAGTGGAGCAGAACGAGAGATGAGAAGGGAGGGAGGGGGGAAGGGAGAGAGGGAGGGAGGGAGGGAGGGAGGAAGAGGAGGGAGGGAGGGAAGGAGAGAGAGAGGGTGGAGGAGGGAGGGAGGGAGGGAGAGAGGGAGGAAGGGAAGGAGAGGGAGGAAGAGAAGGAGGGAGGGAAGGAGAGAGGGAGCAAGGAAAGAAGGGAGGATGTCAAATCCTAACAGATGACAAGTCCCAGAGCTTCATGGAAATTCTCAAGCCAGGGGGGTGTCAGTGGGGTGTGAACGGCACTTTCAAAAACATCCAACTCCCCAAAGTTTCTATCTTGGGAGCTTTAAGTTTTATTGGCCCATTCCAGCATGGAGACTCTCCAGTCATGCAAAAAGCGTTTTTTTGCTAAGACTTGCATTTGTGTAAACTGTTCCCTTTCCTGTCTGGGGTCTGCTGTCGCCGGCGTATCTTTGCAGGTATCACATTGCTGCTGGCATGTCACAATCCCGCCCATCTGCAGGAGACTAGAGGAGGTTTGTGTGGAATCAGCAGGTTCCAAAACTGCACGGTCGGAGGCAGAAATGGCCTCGGCGGTGTAGGAGATTTGATCCTCTCATTTGTTTCAACCTGAAGGAGCATTAATACGGCACAACTACATCTCTCTTTCTCTCTCTCTCTCTCTCTCTCTCACACACACACACACACAGAAAGAGAGAGAGAGCCAGTTCACACAAAATAAAAAATGTGAGAGTTGTAAATACATAATGAATGTTTAATGGCTGTGTATCTTTATTTAGTGACTCTGCAGTATTGGAGTAGCTGGGCCCCTGGGTTCTAGTCATTATGGCCACCTCAGGAGCAACTAAGAAACACTGCAATAGCCACCAAGAAATGCTGATGCCATCTCAAACACACTCCTGAAGCCTTATACTATTAGCCAGGGGGTAAATATATCATTTAAGCGTCTCCTTATTACCAAGGCCAGTGATAAAAACATTTTTTTCACACAGGACCTTCATGTAAAATAGATGGCATGCATACAGAATTTTGTTTTCAAAATGAGTTACCAGCCAATATTTACTCAAGGACAAAAAACAAGCAATAGAGAATGAAACTAGTGCTGAATTTGGAAAATGTGTTAAATGCTAACCCTGTAAAGCTGGGGCAAAAGCGGCACATTTCACTGACGCTGCAGCTTCCAGCTGTCATCACTGTGACAACACCGGAGCAGGCCTCCAAACCTGGCACTATCTAGCCCGGCATAGGGAGAGTAAATGCTGATTCTGACAGCCGCGCCGCGCTGCACAAAGGGGCATAATGAGCCGGCTGATGGATGGAGGAAGCGGGAGGGAAAAGCGCTATGGAAGAAAGACTTAAACATGCTGACCTTAGACTGGCCTTATCACCTGTTCCACCTCATCGAATTTCGCCTGCAAGACACCAGAAAGGCCTTCAAAACGTCAACTTATCCAGAATAGGTCAGAGACAATGAGGCTGAGGCTGTACTGTGATAGGCTGGAAACTTATTTGCAACCCCATGGCAAGTATGAATTGGTTGACCAATTAAATAAAGGACGCGATGGTCTTAAATTATAGTTACTTTGATGAAAACTGACAGTTAATTAATCATTCTCTGCAGAGGAAAGGCTGTTTGGTTACTCTGACAGTTACAACTAAGAATATCTCTGTTGGGTTGTTTATCAAAGTAAAAGTCAATCTACTAAACTAGGACAAGACTTAATTGTAAAGATTTTTCATTGAACGAATTCTGAAAAACAAGGCCGAATTTGGCTTTTCAAAGCTTAATTCCATAAATGTTAGGCTTCAAATAGACCATGCTCATCCAATTAATATTCCACACAATGACCAACACAGATGACAAGTAGCCTAAATATAGACTCCAAATTAATGGAAGCCATTACGTCTCAGTTAATCCTGAAGCACTAAGATTACATTATCTCACAAAGGCCATCATTTGTGTTGTCCAGTTGGTTGCAGAGTGTGTGTGTGTGTGTGTGTGTGTGTGTGTGTGTGTGTGTGTATGTGGTTGATGATGAATGGGTTGATGTGGTTCTGTGAAGGGTTGAAAGGGGGGATGTGGGGTGTGGTTGTATGTGTGTGTGTGTGTGTGTATGTGTGTGTGTGTGTGAGCTTTGTCTGTCACACTGTGTGGAGTGACTACTCAGGGCTCGTAAGCAGTCCTGGCTCCTCCATTTACTCCAGGACACCAGGAGCCCGGAGGGCCTGACAGTGACTGATGGCTATACCCATTCTGTCCAGAGGTCCTGGTGACCTGCACAGATCCAAACGGGCTGCCGTGGTGCAACCTTCTGTAATGTTACAGTGCAGTACACAGTCAGAGGAGAGGCAGTGGGTCTGTGTGGCTGGGTGATGTCTATGTGTTGAGAGCGATTGTAAGTTTGTTTGGGTTTATTCAGGTTTCACAGTGACTTCATAATATATTTATCTGTGTGTGTCTTTAAGACATGAACATTTGTCTGATTTTTATGTGGCCATAATTTGGTGGTTATGTTTGTTTTATTGCATTATATTTCACCTGGCAACTATAACAAATTAAGTTGGCGCTAAAATGTGTTTGTGTATGTATGTGTTACGGGCGATTATAAGTTTGTTTGGGTTTCTAGACATTCCACTGTGACTTCATGATATATTTATCTGCGTCATGTGTCTTTACGACATTTGTCCCATTTTTATGCGGCCTTAATTTGGTGGTTGTGTTTGTCTTCCCTTTGGAAACCCGTTGTTGTATATAAGCTCAACAACATAGTTGTTGCATTATATGTTGTATTGCATTCACCTTGCTTTCAAAGCACTTTTATGACAACCGTGACAAATAAAGTTGCCACTAATATTAACTCCGAGAGCATAACAAGCTATTAATGAGCCTGAAGTAAGGATACTGCAGTATACAGTAGAAGTCCTAAATACACATTTGCAATTTCAGAGTAAATCATACAAGTCATACTAAAAATATAAGCTCGGTAACACTTTATTTTAATGTGTCGCTATTACAGTGTACTTACCTAATTAGGTACAGTGGTACAACCTGTGTAACAACATGTACTATCAGGTACTATCATTGTACTTGCATTATGTATTTGTGGGTGTAACAGCAGACACGTTTCAAAACATCAATTACAGGATGCATAACATCATTGACAGGATGTATATATGTAGATGTAAGTACTTAACTGGTACACTTTATTTTAATGGGTTTATTCCACTGTACCAAAAGAGTAATAAATGTGTACCAACACAGTTGATACATGTACTACAGTATGTAGGGTAATGGCAGCCATGTTCCAAGACACTAATGACACAACATACATGTAATTTGTAATTGTAAGTACTTAACTGGTACACTTCATTTTCATGGGTTTATGCCACTGTATCAAAGAGCAATAAGTGTATACCAACACAGTTGATATATGTACAGTACTATGTAGTGAATTAGTAGACCTTTTCCAAGACATCGAAGACATAACATACATGTCATATGTACATGTAAGTAATTAACTGGTACACTTAATAGGTTTATTCCATTGTATCAAAGAGTAACAAGGTTGTAGCAGCACAGCTGTTACATGTACACTGAAGGCAATGAGGCCTTGACTGGAGCTAAGAATGCTTTGTATATCAAATCTATCATGACCAGATTTACCCCATCCAGCAGGTCTCAGGTCAGCTCTTTGCCTCTGATGAAAATTTAGGCAAATTGGCAAAGTTTTGTAAAAGCACTCAGTATTACAATGTAACAACTATATGTAGGTACCCACAAAATACATAATGCAAGTACAATGATAGTACCTGATAGTACATGTTGTTACACAGGTTGTACCACTGTACCTAATTAGGTAAGTACACTGTAACAGCGACACATTAAAATAAAGTGTTACCATAAGCTCAACAACAGAGTTGCTCTTCGGCAAGAGGTAACCAAGAAACATCTTAAATATATTGACTCGGGTGAACATTCTGCTGTGCAAACAAATACAGTCAATATCAGTATTGTAATATGAGAGGGCACACTTAGACAATAAACTCGGTTTTGTGTTTCTGAATGCTATGAGCAATTTGGAAGTACAGTACTTCATTATTTGCTTAGCTTCAGAGTGGAATGCATGCATGATGTTTACATAGTTCCAAATTCAAATAGGACAGTTCTTAGCCAAAGGACCCTCTCTCACAGCGGGAATGCATGCAAAAAAAACCCTCCATGATTACCATTTTAGCACACTTCCCACTTCCAATTACAAATAGATGCTGCCGAACAAACATCACAACAGAAACTGCTGAACTGCTGCACTGCAAGAGTTCTAAGCAGTAGTCTGCTATAGGGGACAGCAGGACAAACAGAAGAAACTGATCAGGGCTGTGGGATCAGCTGAGCAAACATCATTGTGTTATTAAATGCTACAATGCAAAGCCTTTCCAATTCCCTTTTGCTAGAAATGTACCTCTGGGCATTTGGCCAAAGCCTTTGAATGAAGCTTTACTGTCACTCTCTCCAGTGAATGTGTGCATTTTTATGTGTTTATGTGTGTACTTTTTCTGTGAGTTTATTTATGTGAATGTGTGTGTGTGTGTTATTGTCTGTGTGTGAAGTTTTAGTCAATGTGTGTCCCTGTGTATGTGTGTGTGCTGGTGTGTGTGTGTTATTGTCAATGTGTGTGAACTTTTATGTCAGTGTGCCTGTGTGTGATTGTGTCTGTGTGTGTCTGTGTGTGTGTGTGTGTGTATATGTGTGTTTGTGTAGATTTAAGCAGACTACTCCCAGACAGTGAGTGTGAGTGAGTAGGCAGGCTGTTGTCAGTAAGTACTCTGAGCTGGCTGAGAGCAGAGCGGAGTGGAGTGGTGGCAGAATGACAGCTGTTAGGGCCACTGATGGTTCCAGACCAGCTCACAGACCAGCTTACAGACACTACACAGACCAGCTCACAGACCAGCTTACAGACACTACACAGACCAGCTCACAGACCAGCTCACAGACACTACACAGACCTGCTCACAGACACTACACAGACCAGCTCACAGACCAGCTCACAGACACTACACAGACCAGCTCACAGACACTACACAGACCAGCTCACAGACACTACACAGACCAGCTCACAGACCAGATTACAGACACTACACAGACCAGCTCACAGACACTACACAGACCTGCTCACAGACACTACACAGACCAGCTCACAGACACTACACAGACCTGCTTACAGAGCACTCTGGCAGGGCAGCATAAAGGAAATCTTTA
>NC_063206.1:23299095-23456595 GCF_017589495.1 Alosa alosa | reverse complement strand
GGACTTTTACTTTCGATACTTAAGTACATTTGAAGGCAAGTACTTTTGTACTTCCACTCAAGTGGAAATGTAAAAGGAGGACTTCTACTTTTACTGGAGTAACATTTGACCATGTGTATCTCTACTTTCACTCAAGTACAGGATTTGTCCACCACTGGTTCTCTGTTAACCATTTCTTGCATTGTTTGGCTGTATGTTTTTGATCTTTGTGTGGTTTAATGGTCCAATGCTGCCATTTCGGGCAGGTCTCTCGGCAGACTGCCTGATCTTTTCCTCCAAAAATCTTAATGTAGCCCCTTGTTTTAGTGTTACCATTTACTGTGAGAAAGTCACCAGGTCCTACTGTCTGAAAGAGGCAATAAAGGAGGTGGTGGAACAAAGAAGTCAATCTCACTGAAGCATCCACCTCCAGCAGCACATATTACTGTCATCCATTAATGTCCCCACATTAATAACCTGCTGGCTCCACACCCCCTGCCTCAAGTCATCTATTTTATGGTTACGGTGTTTAAGAGTGGCATTATAAAGCTACAAAACTTTCTTTTAGAATTTGATGCTATCAAACCACTGATGTTCCTTATGGCTTGTTTGTGTGTGTGTGTGTGTGTGTGTGTGTGTGTGTGTGTGTGTGTCAGGGTTGTGCACAATTCGAATTGCAATTCTGCTTCCTGTTTGCTACCTCAATTGAAATGCAAGTGAAATTCAAGAATTGAATTGGAATTTAAGCCAGAGAATTTAAGAGCCAGTTTCAATTCAATTCTGGAATTTTGCACAAGCCTGGTGTGTGTGTTTGTGGTGTGAATGAGTATATGGGGGGGGGGGGGGGTGGAGTATATGTGGGGGGGTGATGGCAGGGGGGATGTGTGTGTGGTAAGGGCAAGGATTTTGTAAGTGTGTGCGTGGGTGTGTGTGTGGTGAGGGCAGGGGTTTGGTAAGTACCTGTGTGTGTGTGTGTGTGTGTAGTGAGGGTAGGAGGTTGGTAAGTGCCTGTGTGTGTGTGTGTGTGTGTGTGTGTGTGCATGTGCGTGTGCATGTGTGGTAAGGGCAAGGATTTGGTAAGTGTGTGCATGGGTGTGTGTGTGTGGTGAGGGCAGGGGTTTGGTAAGTACCTGTGTGTGTGTGTATTGAAGGGTAAAGTGTGGAAGTGCAGTCTTGAGCTAGGTGATCACACTCAGGAGAACGCAGAGGATTAAGTTTGAGGATGGGATTTTTATTTTTCCCACATAAGGCCAATATTTTGGCAATTAAGATAATAAAAAAATAAACAAAAGAAAAAAAAATACTTTCAATAAATGAAACAAAAAATTGACATGATAGTCAAAAAACAATACAATAATTTGTAGCGGGCACTAATGTCTGACCTTGTCAAGTCACCACAGCACTGAGAGCAAATAGGACGCATGTCCTGTCACTTACTGCTCTCCTCAATGGACTGACAAACACAGTATAAATAGGTCTGGGAGCCACCCCTAAGATTGGCACATACCAACACAAACCAAATGACAGGGGTGTTCCAGGGTAGCAATCATGAAGGAGCTATTACAGCTACTATTATCAATCTAATACACTAGATAAAACTAAAAATATAAATGTATCACCTTGCTCAGTTTGACATAGTCAAAATGTATATAAAACAGCGGAAATTATTAATTCAGTAAACTACGAATCACTTCCGGTTGACCCGGCGGTTTCAATGACATTTAAACAGGACAGTCGCGGCACATTCTTTTATACAAACAAGACGAAAAACCGGTAAGACAAACATAACGCTATGCTAACACATGTATCTATTGAGCTAAATAAACGGAACAGTTAAGACAAAGACATTTGTGTTGCGTGGTTATTTCAACAGAATATGTGATGTGAATAGTAAATGATTGTAAACAGTAAGCGATGTAATGATAGTGGTTGGTTGGTAGCTTGCAATAAATTACCGTAGTGTTTGACGGTAATGTCGACTAGTTAAACAGCTACGAGATTACGGCAGAGGTGTATGATGAATGACAATGTTAACAAAAGATTTTAAAACAGTATGGAGGTGAACTGAACACATAGACACGTCAGACAAACACACACAGGTAACAATTACACTCAGTCTCTGCAAACTAAAGGTAGCACAGTGTGTGTGTGTAGTGAGGGTAGGGGTGGTAAGTATCTGTGTGTGTGTTGAGGGCAGAGGGAGCTGATGGGTGATGGCGCACACAACAGCGTCTAATGAGAGACAGCTGACTCTGCAGCTGGTGGCAGATAAGAGGGGACAATAAACACTTCTCATTCAGGCCCCGTGCCAGCAAACATCACAGCCATCATCAGCACAGAGAGGGGGACACAGGGAGAGAGAAAGGAAGGGAGAGAAAAAGAAAGAAAGGAGGACAGGAAGACTGAAACAAACAAACCCACGAGAGAGAGAGAGAGAGAGAGAGAGAGAGGGGCAGTGATTACTAGATTGGCATGGGCAGAGGCAGAGGAGAGAAAATGGGGGAGGAAGAGAGAGCTAGAGGGAAATGAGAAGAAAGGATAGAGAGGAAGAGAGAAAAACCATCAGAGTTGTATGCAGCTGTTACTAGATCGGTCCTCTGAGGGAATAAACCACAGTGATTGGGCTACATTAACAACAAATGGATCAAACGTGCTGATCCTGCAAATGGATGGTACCGTATATACACGGATCTGCAGCAATGTATATCAGCTACAACCTCAGTAATAAGGCTAAGTATTTGAACATATTGTTAAGGCCCATGTGGAAAATTCTTATCTTGCAGTCTCTTTTAATCTATTCACTGACGGTAGCCTGCCAACATCCTGCTCTCTGTGACGCAGAACAGTTTTGTAGGATGCCACATTTTTCGCTCCATGACCTGCACAGATGGTGCACAAGATGGAGCAGATAGAACTTTGCCATTAAAGGTGCGGCTCCGGGGCACAGAAGTGCAATTGACCAGAAGGTACATTCTCCCTGGACAATATGAGCATGTTGTTTTCATCAGAGCACAAACCCCACTCCAATCCCTGACTCCACAGTCACTCATCACACTATCGGGCGATGAGATGAAGGCCACAGCATGGCTTAGAGATTAAAATACGTTTTGAGATTCCTGCGATGTAAAACAGACATACAGTATAATTATGTAGGTACTGTATGCCACGGAAGGATCTTCAGCCCAGCACATTTATTTCCGATGGAGCGTCAGTAACAGCATCTTCTATTATATTCTGCTCCTTTTGTGTTGACTTCAACATTAAATATCTTGTTTATGCCCAACAGGGCAACTCTTTTTTTCAACTTCGACACACGTATAAATCCTTCAGAATTGTAACACGCTCATTCACTAAGTGTAACACCCAACTGAGTTGGTGTAAACTGGTACGCTAAAACAATTCAGGTGACGGCCCATTGGAAATGTTTGTGCCGGCTGGAAAGCCTTCCAGGAAGTGTGTGGCATCAGTATGTCCCCATATTATTCTGACCCAAGCTGCAGTTTCTCTCGCTTATCAGGCTGTGTGTTTCTGGTGAGCTGAGCGTTGGGAGGAGAGGCGCTCACTAGAGCCTTTGATGGTTAATGAACAGCTCTCTCTCTCTCTCTCTCTCTCTTTCTCTCTTTTTATGGGCCTTGTGCTTTAACTGAAAGGAAAGGCACAATGTGAAGTAATATCACATTTTATGTCTGCATGCGGTAGAACAGTATTCTGTTCTCTCTGTTCTCTGCATAAAGCGAATTATAATTGCCTGTAGGGTGACAAGGACTTGTGAAAACAAATTATCCAAATATTTTATTGTGACTGGGTGTCAGTGTGATGTGACTTGTGCAATAGTGACATTTATCTGCTGAGAATAAACAGAATAGCTGCCAAGCTGCTGTTTTTGGATGAAACATACATTATTTTAAACATTCAAAATTCACCACAGATGTAATGGTGAGATGAACAAGTGACACTGGTGTGAAATTATGATAACCCTGACGGCCAGGCAGATACGGTTTATGGAATGTTGCGCTTCAACATCACATGGCTCTCTGAGCATTCCCCGAGATCGTTTTTAGCTTTCCTCGACGCTCACAATCACAACTGTATTAACCCCCTCCCATAGCAGACAGATAGATAAAGCAAGCTCTTACAGTGCAGCCTTGAAACGCACACTCAGTCATCTATATGCCTTCTGTGTACACCTCAGAGACCAGCATGGCTATAAACATACATCTCTGAGTGGTCTATGTGGCCTCCCAGCAAAATTAATGGCAGGATTCTATGCTAACATTTGACGACAAATATTAACACTTACATCAACTGCAGTTCATCACCTGCACAATGTTTGCTACTATCAGTTCCATTAAATCACACACACACACACTCGCTGTCTGGGAGGCGGCTGCAGTATCCCTCACCAGAGCGTGCTGCATGACTAGCGTCTCTGCCGCGGAGTGATTAAGAGCGTAGCTTGAGGGAGTGCAGCAGAGCATCATGAGACTCTGATTACCATACCTCATCATCCCTGACTCCTCTCCTCTGGCACCATAACGACTGTGAGAACGGCAGCTAGTGATAATGCAGCATAGCCTTCAGATATTTGCATAGGCCAAAGCAATCACTCAGATATTATCCCTGCAGCTAGGTAATGCAGAGTTGAAACCTATGAGGAACGCACTGACCTTAGTGGAAAAATGAACGTTACAGAGTTCTTATACAGTAAGCCTAACTGTGAAGGATGCTCACTGAAGATATAAAACATTAAAGTTCTTGGTAGTTCTAGTCGACTCCCACCAGCCCCCACAGATTCCACTGTGGAGGAGGCCCAGCCTACTCCTCTTCTGAAGCTCTGGAGTTTTGTCTGAATGCTGAATTTATGTAGCCTAGAAATCTAGACGCACCCTAGCGGCAGCAAATGTAATTTGCAGCCAGGGTCGTCTTGCAAGTCTTGCTTGCGAGCTGGAAAACCCAAACTCTGGTCAGGCCAATCACATCGTGTATAGAGTCGGTGGGTGGGCTTAATACAGAGTTGTGACGTTTCTGTGTGAATTTCCTGCTACTTGAAAACAAAGGCTGCTGCTGCTGGTGAACCGCGGTCGGTTTTGCCCGCGACTCTTAAAGACTTGGAGTTAAGCTTTTCTTTGAGAAAAGAACAAAGAACGGCACTGAAGTCATTCCTAAACAAGAAAGATTGGTTGCTGCGCTATCCTACTGCATGCAGAGGGAATTTGAAAGACAACCATTTATCCTGTCCCTGGGATTGAGCCCTGCCAATAGTGTGTTCCCAGACCCAACATCTTGATGTGGGTCTGGCTTGCCAGGCTAGAATTTATCCCTATGTCTGTGTATTTCAGAAATATAAGAATAAGAACACAAGTTGCAGTGCCCGTTCAAACATGCTATTCCTGTAGAAAACCCATAGCCCTAGCCTACAAAAATAGGATGATAGGGAAAAACATAATTTCAGCTAAGCATTCAATAATGAATAGTGAATATTAGCGGCTAGATGCTGTGATAAACGGTTCGTGAGAAAATTAACATTGAATATGCATAACATTTAATCAAATTTGCATTCTGCACACATCACTTTGTCCGTCTCCACACCCATTACTCTCGGTGGTATATCTCACCACCACTTCACTCCACCCATAGTAGGCCTAAACCATATCAAATTAAACAGCAGACCTTACCGGACACAACGATATGAAGCATTCCTCTGTACATAAGCTGTTCTCAAGTAATCTGACTGTTTTTAAAATTTTGGAAAATTGCTACAATTGCTGGTATCCAACTTTGGGCTGAAATTCTAATAGCAGCTTGAAATAATTTGCTTTCCTTATCAAAAAATCAAAGTTGGTCATGGTATGACCACTGGCTCCCATGTTAACTGGCTGCGTTGATGACGTTTCACAATTGATGACGAGTCTTTGACAGATTTGTCACTTTCTGATATAAACTAGAAGTTAGAAATTAATCAGACCATCGTTTCGAGAGATATGCGAATAACAGACAGACACACACAGACAGACAGACGTTCCTGCAATTTATGTAAGGCCAGTTTTACCCAGTTGCGTGGCGTGAGCGTGTCAGCTGCGTGGCGTGTCCCTTTTTATATCGGCTCCCATGTTAAAGGAACATCTTCGTAAGTCGGTATATGGACTCTCTCGCCCGGCCCTACCGCCTGTAAGAAGAATATCCCGCTTGCAAGTTCAGTGTATCGTACCCGTTGACCTTCAGTCTCACAAAGTCTCAGACATCGTGAGAAGCAGGATCAGTTTACATCCTGCATCCACAGCACAGAGGCAGGCTAACGAAACGCTAGCGATTGTTGCAAACGTGTGTATAATGGCAGAGCCGGCGAAGAAGCAGCGAAAACCCTTGACGGAAGATGCAAAGAAAAGGAAAAGAGGTTCAGACCGACCGAGGGCTCGCACACGTATCAACACGTTCAGACGCTAGGGGGAGTTTCGTAGAGAAAAAGTATCAGGCTTGCCTGGTGTCCCTTTAACAGGTTAGACCTTGCACACCGCCTGCGTGACACGCACGTCAGGCGCAGCTCGAGCTCCGAAAACGCATGCATGCTAGGAATAGGACTCAGCTATTTTTCACGCCACACGCAAGCTCGTTGGAAGCGTTTCCATTCAAAACAGTGAAGAAAAAAAATTACTTGAGAAAAAGAGACGTTGTAGGCCTAATTGGCAGAAAGGCCGCTGCAGCACTAACCTGACTCTCGCCAGATGAATTTCGTTCCGCTTAGCTCTGCCTAGCTTCACTCACATCCATCTGGGACCTCTTCAATTGAGAGTGATTTCTGCACCAGATTTTATGGTAGAGCCATTTAGGACGCAGGGCGGGAGTTTCATAGATGTGACGTAGCGTGGAAGCGACTGTGAGACTGTTCTCAGCGTCACGGGTTGGCTTTGATGTGAGTGGTTGAAGTAGCACGCCAATACATGACGGACAAGTGGCTTATCCAATCTTATGCAAGGATTTTTTAATAAGGCCCGGCCTTCTGAAGCACCACTCCAATGGATTGATCCCAGATGGATGAGTGGAGCTAGAAACGAAATTCATCTGGCAAGAGTCAGGTTACTGAAGCACCGCATCAGACACGCTTCTGGTAAGCAAAGACATAGAAAACTCCACACAGCCGCCACGCAACAGACACGCAACGTTTACGCCACATTCCCGGTGTGAAACGGGCCTTATAGGGATAAGTATCAAAATGCTAGAGGGAGCAATTATTCTAGTGTGAAGCCTAATCCCAAATTGTCATCGTTGCAATGTCTGTATACATGACCTGATCTCTATGAGCGGTCACAAAAGTAGCTGAATAATAATGTAGGTAATGAAGGTAAGGCCTACAGTATGAACTGCACCTCTAGTTCTTTGCCTCCTGCTGATCTTCTGATCTTGTATAGTGGTCAGGAGCCTTTGTCATTAGAGCAAATTGCCAGATTCCAACTAATTGAATCATGAATGAACCCAATGGCCACATGATGCCAGACAGAGGCAAACACAGTCTGCAGCAGTTCATCCCCTCCATGGGCCATGTAGGCAATGTAGGCTACTGTGTGTTCTATCCCAGATGGTTTTCTATTGGATTAACATTCTCAGGAAGAGAGTCATGACTATCACACAAAATAAGCATTAACATTTTCATGAAAAGAAATCAAGCTTCAACGACACATATGTTCCAGCAGATGGCATCATGAGAATTAAACATTACACTGCTTGAATCCTCACTTTGATATTCTTTAGTGAAAACAAAGTTTCTTTATTGACTTAAATGAGCAAAGTGCATGTTTCATTAAAATGGGAAACAGAAGCCTACCATCTGTGGAAATAATTGATTTTACATAATTCCCCCTTGTTCATTACCCAGATCTCCTTATGTATATAGATCTCCTATAATATAATCATAGTCCACTGTCAAAGCAAATATTCTTAAACAGAAATGCCTGTGTTTAGAAACATTAGAAGCACACTGCTTTTGGTCCACTCAGTTATTGTCTTGTCAGCACTGGAGAGTGTGTATGCATTTTAATTGCATGGTAATGCGAACGATTGATTATGCAGTCCGTGCGTTGGCTAGCCGAGTTGCAAGCCTTTCCACCTGGTTACCAATGTGCTGACGCATTCGAATGAGTCTCTGGCTTACTGTGTTTGGGCACACTGTGTAATAATTTTTTTATCCTATGAGGCAATCCTGGTTGGGGGGAGACCCTTAATTAAAAAAAGCTATGTTATGGTGGATTAGACAGGTCCCATGCTGAGAAGCAGGCTGTAATACTAGGAGAGCTGAAGCCTTACAAGGCAGACAGCAGTCTGTGAAGTGTGTAAAGTCTGTCAACAGCGCCCCCTTCTGTTTCAATCTCTAAATGGCAGTACATTTGAGATAAGAAAGAAAAAGCTGAGATAGAGACAGCAACAGGTTATTCTTCACACAAAGAGTTTATAATTGGCACAGACCCTGGCCATATTATTCGATCTATACAGCACACTTGAACAGGATGAACACCGATGAGAGCAACTTTTAACAGTCCTTAGTGTTTCTTTCCTTAAAAGGAGATTTGCCATCCTTCCAAACCCATCACTAAACTTCACAACAAAAAAAAAAGTACTCTATAGTAGCCTATTATCTATGATCAGCTTGGTCTATTTCATTCACATGTGTGCAGTTCCCCCATAAGTGGGTGCTTGGTTTTTCCCGGCAAGTCTGATTGATAGCATCTATGCAAGGCCGATTTCCACCCACATTCTGGGCTGGAAAACCAATACTGCTCTCTCGGGACTGAACAGTAGTCCTTAACAGCAGCCGGGGAGATTGAATTGAAGATAACTTCAGACGCAAAGCTATCTTTCTACAAGTCCTACTGTATACACATATGAACCAAATTTGATACAAAAATACACAGTTTATAGTTCAGGAAAATTATGTTCTAGTGTGTTGTGTTTACAAAAAAATGGTTATGATGGCCAGTTGGGGCAGGAGGTCATCACACTGTTACATTGATAACATTTGCCATGTTTTGTGTGCTACATTTAACATAATAACACAAAATTTAATTTTTGCCAGCTTCAGTCACTTTAGTTCCCATGGTAATGTCTATGGACAGAGCATGGAGCTCCAGTCAACGACCACTTGAGGAATGCTTACTGTATATCATAAGTAGTCAATTAATCATGTCTAAATCAAATACATTACAATACCAAATGTATGGTTCTTCATACTTCCTGTATGTATATTCTTCAAATTGCGTATAAATCTGTCACACATATGGGATGATGTTTTTTTCCTTCCGTGCTTTTAATTTAATACCTGCAATGGCATCATTGAATTAAAGCAGCTGCCAAAATGGATCCCATTGACTTTGAACTGAGCATGAGTGCGTTCTTGGCAGGAGGCACAGATAAAATGCTGCAGGCTTTGTGCAGGAGTCCTTAGAAATACCCTTGGGGCGAATTTGACTTTCATGGTGGCTTATTGGGTAACTTGATTTTTGTGTCTGTCAGCTTGGGTATTTAATCCAAAAAGTCTGTTAAGCAGATGTTAAGCAGATTTCCTGTGTTGTTAGGAACCACCTTCATATTGCTTCAGAAATTGACGAAACACCTATTTACAATGAAAATCTTTTTAGCACAACTGTACCACAACTCTGCCACACTCACCATATATCATTCAAAAAATCACCCAAAACAAGATTATCAAGTGTAGTCTGCACTTGATTTTATGGACACTGCATTTGGTTCTGTTCAACAGCCAATCCTAAGCCAAACTAATAAATAGTCCAGCAAGTGTGTTTAAAGGCAAAAACATTGGAAGTCACCCAGGCGTGCAAAAACAAGTGTAAATGCAAATGTTTTATTGAGAACTACATCATGAAGCACAGCGAATAGCTGCAGAGCTGTCCCACTGCTGTCATTTATTTGATGACCAGTACACAAACTGAAGTGAACGTGAACAATAACATAACAGTCGATAGCTTAGAGAGTGAGCTGGAATATAATACATAAAGAAATGTGTAAGTATCACCCACATAACGCCTAATATTACAGTTAGCTGCACAGAATAGGTTATATCAAGGTGCATCCAGTCCGTTTGAAATTCTCAGACATTTGAAGATGCTGGATTCTTTCTGTCTAACAGGTAAATCAATTCCTCTTTCAAGCTGTGACTCCGTGCACTGCATAGTGTTTGCTCAGTTTCAGGCGAGACAAGCCTATTATACTCCCTTATCAAAAGCATATGCTGACTCATCAGCATAACTTTGGGAGCGAAAACTAATTTATCTGATTCATTCAGAACGCTTTGAGTCTTATGTGTTCATACAATTCACAGCTGAAAGGTGTGCGTTATCTACGTAATGGTGCAATTATAGGCTATAATGATTCAGGGGAGGTTGAGATTGTCAGCCTAAGGAGCTCTACATCCACCAAAGAAATCCGTGCTCTCTTCAACTCCCCACAGATCTACCCAAGTGGCTGCTGCACTGTTTGCAAAAACATCTACAGACAAAACAATTCCTTATCCCCTTGTTTAGTTTGCCTGTGCCCCCTCCAAGCGTCTGCAACACTCACAGGCTTTATTTTTTGCCTCAATATTGATGCGTACGTTCACACAGCATCGCTGTAATGAAGGTAATAAAACAACAGGAGTAATGAAGTCTCAAAAGGCTCAGATAAACGGCTGCTTCATCCCTCACTGTTACGGTTACCGATTCAAGGGAAGAGAAGAACACTATCAAAGCATGAAATTGGTTTTTGGGGAGATGTTTGCCAACTACATCCTGGAATTGATAAAGCAGGAGGTTTAAAAACTAGGACTATATCCTGAAGACTTTTTCCATCTTCTTCGTTGTTTAAGTAGATGTATTCTTGACAGCATACAGAGTAGCCTAAGCTATGAAAGCTCTGCATATGGGAGTCTATTTTAATATCCTTATTATGAAAAACTCAGGTAAGCCTCCCTCAGCGTTTTGTGGTCTAAAACCTTGCCAGGGTAATCTATTCAGCTTTGAAAAAATAGTGTAGGAGACAATGAGAGAATTAACATGCACTCAGCAGCTTATTCTCACCCCCACACAGATAGACAGAACATCAAATGCCTCAAGCAAAACTGTACACTCACAACAGCCACTTACTGATGCTGTCTCCACGACAACCCTCTCTGCATATGTCTCTGTCCCTCTCCAGTCTCCCTCTCCTCCAGAGAGCAGCCTCCTGCGGCCACTGCCACCAGAGTAAACTCCCTGACCCCCCCAAGACCACCAACACACACACACACACACACACACACACACACACACACACACACACACACACACACACACACACACACACACACACACACCCCATGAGATCGCAGCCGAGGCAAAGAGGCGATGCGAGGTGCTTACGTGCTCGAGTTTCTCCCTCCTGCTGAGCCACACGCTGGCCGTGTAGTCCTGCTGCTGGACCGTGCTGAAGATGGGGGGTCCCACCGGGGCCGCAAGGGCTGGTGCTACCAGGGGCACCAGCCGGCTCGGCCGCGAATCCATGCTCTGGGTCTGGATCTGGGTCTGCACGCTCGGGATAACGAGGAGCAGGAGGAAGAGGAGGAGGAGGAGAAAGAGGAAGACCCCTGCACTCGGCCGCACAGCTACTGCTGGTTCTGTCACAGGAGCCCATGTGTGTGTGTGTGTGTGTGTGTGTGTGTGTGTGTGTGTGTGTGTGTGTGTGAGAGAGAGAGAGTGTGTGCTGCTGCTGCTGCGGCACCCAACTGCTTCTCTCCTCACCATTCACACACATACACACACACACACACCTCCTGTCCCCCTTTGGGCTGCCCGAGCAAAGACACACACACACACACACACCTCCTGTCCCCCTTTGGGCTGCCCGAGCAAAGACACACACACACACACACACACACACACACACACACACACACACACACACACACACACACACACACACACATACAGGTGGAGTCAGCAGTGTGGCTGGAGCCAACTGAAGCATCTCCCCCTCTCTCCATCTTTCTCTCTTCCTCTCTCCATCTTTCTCTCTTCCTCTCTCTCAGACAGCACTGGCGGGGATATCCCTGCGAGCAGAACAGGAAGGGGAGGGGCCCTCCCCAACACACACACACACACACACACACACACACACACACACACACACACACACACACACACACAGGCGAGTGGCGCAGTAAGACACTGCAGCTCTCCCCACTCCACTCCTCTGCTCACCTCACACCCTGACAGGCATAAACCACACACTAACAGCCTTAATGGAATGAGTCAGTATGACATAAAGAAGAGCCACATTCCTGCTGGTGGTGCTGCAAACTGGGCTAGACACATTAGAGACAACCCAAGACAGGGAGACTAGATCTTTCTGCCAAGATATGCAGAGGACACTGCACAGCAAAACTTCAATCAATAGGTCGTCCACACTGGTTCTTCTCATACTCTTTGCTATTTACTCCATCCTTTTGGATAGAAAATAATATAACAAATATATAATAGACATAATAAAAAAACATAATACAACAGCTATTGTTTAATGTGATATCCAGAGAATCCATATAATATACCCCTAATCTGAAGAATTATTCGTATTTGGCTGAGAACTTGTTTGCAGAGAATTAGCTGGGATCAACAGGCTAAACACTTCAAGCAGGCACTAATCTTCCAGGAAAGGCCCTCCCATGACTGATCAGCGATCAATCGGTCCACTGGCACCATGGGAGCACATAGTGTGCACGTCTGGCTCAGCCTATAGGTCAGCAATGATTGATCAACGATCCATCAGTCCTCCTGCCTATGCATAATGGGAACTCTAAACCGACAGGTGTGAGTTTGGCTTGCCATTGCTCCTTTCTCTTTCATTCATAGCGATAGAACGGAGGCTAGAGTTCTCTCAATGATTGTAAACGGCTTCCCTATGAAGTTTCATTCTGATCACATCCTTTAGTGAGGGGGCGAGGGAATGTGTGGACTATCAAGAGGATCAGCAGACAACAGAACACAGAGTCCTCCACTCCAGCCAACAAACTACCCTGAGCAGAGTGAGCGCACTCCCCCGCAGACAAACCAGGAAGGAACGCAACCAGAATTTGTATCAACTTTTAGTGAGCTTCAGTGATAGAGAGCCATTCCATTATATCAATACTGCATAAACATTATACATAAACCACTGTGTGTAATGGACTGATGCACCTGAATGGCATAATAAACACAATGATGATGTCTTTATATAAACACGACATGATTACCTACCTGAGAATGCCTGTCACATACTGTAACAAGCTAAGGAATTATTTCACAAACAATAACGATAACAATAACGATGATGCACTAGAATGAACAGTGATGACCAGTATATACATTTAATAATTATTAACAAATAACAATAACTTAGTTTCATACAGTGGCTTTCAAGATACCCAAGGACACTTGGGACGGGTAAGGTTTGGTTTGTTATTAATATTTATATAATACATACTAATATTTTACTAATATTTAGTTTGAGGATAAACATCCCCTCTCCACACCACTGATAAATGTTACCCTGCAGTCATCCCCATGGCAGAAATGACCATTTTCTAATCTCCTGAGTAAAAGCTATTTCAATTCAGCCCCATTCGTCTGCAAGCAGTCAGTGACAATGACAAAGCATGAAGCCATATAGCCACTGTTCACAGTAATTCACTCCGCTGACAAACTAAAATGTCACTTTTGTCATAGCCATCATTCAGCATAATGAACTTAAACCTTCAACACTTGAGTAAATTATACTTTCCAATGAATGTTCCTCTAACCAAGTTTAATTTTAGGGTGAAAACATCTTAGGTAGCCAGTTTTTTAAAATGTTTTGCAAGCAGATTTGAATCACGTTTCATATTTGCCCCCAAATGAGTTCATGTGAGTAAGAGTACATTCCGTCTCTCACTAAGAGCTCAAAAATAACATGCTCTTTATACAACATGGCATGGATAATACTCTCATATGCATTCAAGCAAAGGTCAAGCAGAAAAGCTCTTCAGTCAAAAGCAATCCTTCCAACTCGTATCACAAAGCTACAACACTCTGCACTTACCTCCATGTCCTCTCTGTGATGGGTCTGTCATCCAGGCAACGAAGCTTTTATGGAGTGTCCAACGTCTACTTCATTTTGACATTAATTAATCGTGTCACACGCTGTCTGATATCTTCCTCCCTCATCCTGGCTCAGGAATTCAGGAAGGTTAATTGACAAGACTTCTTAACACAAAAGAAAAAATATATAATCTAAACTATTTTTGACCTCATATTCATCAATTATCTACAAGGGATTAAAGTTTAGAGAAACATTATTCAGGGCAGTGAACTCATGACAGAACAAAACTATGGCACCTTTCTAGATTATTTGATTTCAGCTGATGCACATACACTTAGGACCAGTCACTGCATTATATGCCTGAGCAGGAGGTTATGGCCGTTGCGTACAAAATGTGATTAGAGGGGGATTTCCACTTAACCTTCAGTCTCTGTCTGAGGATAGTAGATAGTTGAATTAGGCTTAATGCCATGTCAGTGCCTAGAGCCATCTTCAAGAAAAAAGTGAATTGGGTCACAGGACTGAAGCTTTCAATGGAAAAAAGAGCCGGTAGGTGAGCATGTCATCCATGTGGCAGTTGCCCTTTTACACAATGAAAATCCCCAAAGTATCAGCTTGTAGCACTTAAACAGGCCATGCTAAAAACCTAGGTCCTGTAGTAGACCTAGTTGCTTCGGTCACACACAGGGATGTAGTGGTAAAATAAGAGGTGGGTAAACTATGAATTCTGTGATCACGGTGAGGTGGACTGCATCATGTGGTATCGTATTTTTAAAAAAGGCATTCAGAACATGTTTGATGATGGTGGAGGTTATTGGTATACCAGTGGTATTAAATGGTTCCTAGAGTGTTGATGAGTGTACATATTGTGAATGTGGATAATACAATGTGATTTTTGAATGTTAAAAGTTGCAATAGTTGAATAAACTATTTTGAGAGGTGGATAAACTCTATTTCTGAAATGTCAGAGGTGGATAAACTGTGTTTACTTGCGTTTATCCTCCACTACATCCCTGGTCACACATCACCAAGCCTTACACCTCAGAGAGGGAGACCTCAAAACATAATTTACCCTTTCTGTTCTGTTGGGTTTGTGGAGTCCCAGGAAGTATATAATCCATTCACTGCTTGAACATCAGGGCCTGACTATACACATCCGCATCTCATTATAGAGGTGATTGGGTTCGATTACACTTCACCTCACCAAACAAATCAAAAGCGTTCTGCCAAGTCATCATGAGGCCATGGAGAGTTCTAGCCCTGTCCTGTCTAATAAGCGGAGGACGCATGCAAGTCCACAACTGACCGGCATGGTCATTGGCTGACGATGGCAAACTGCTCTGTATAGTGGGAATTCTCCAGACCATAATTATACGGTCTACTGTAGGCCCTGTACACATATACCTGAATACTTTCTTAAACAGATTAAAAAAATAACAAAAAAATTGTGGACAGAATAAAATAAAACAATGCATTAAAAAAAATAGAATATCTGTTTTAAAAAATATCTGGGTATGTGTGTACAGGGCCATAATCAGACTGAAAATTCAAAGCATAGTAATTACCTTGCTGGACTCCGTAATGAGACTCAGAAATTCATTTCACATTTGCCTCTCTGAAAGTGATCAAGCATTGAGAACAAAAGTAAAATGGTGCTTAGCCTTCATATTCATTCAAAGCATATTTTACAATGGTGGATGCAGAGATACCGTAATTTCCCAACTATTAGCCGCGGCTTATACATTGATTTGCTCACTAACCCAGATATTTAAAATGGAGAGTGCAGAGTACCAGTCCCCTCCCCCCCCCCCCACACACATAGACCAGGTTACTAAATATTCCCCTTTTCCTCTTCCTCTCCATCCTTCCCCCCTCCCTTTATCTTTCCATTGCCCTCTCTCTCCACGGGGGCAGTTCGTATGCTATTAATATGGTTTGGTTTCTTTGAACTTGCATAAAACATAGTCCTGCAGCTTATGTACAATGCGGCTAATACACAGGAAATTACTGTAGCTTGGACTTGTTTGTTACACCTGTTTACAGCATTGCACCTACTGCTCACCAGAGCTCATAACAGCAGACATACCAGCTGTTCCCCAGTCGTGGGATAGCTGCAAATTACCTATTTATTTGAAATGAAAGGGTTGAGATGCTACAATGTCAGTTTGCAGTTGAAGACCTCTTTTATTTGAAGGTTTCAAATTTAAGCCAGTAAATTTTTATGGACAACAGGAAATGTTTACTTTTAGGTACAGTATCTCTAAAACTGCCAGCATTGCTATTCACTGCATACAACACACACTTCCACAATGTATCAAAAAGAGCACTCAAAATTCTGACTGAAATTTAAGGTTTAAGACTGAATATATATATTTATATATATATTTATATTTATATATTTGTTTATTATAAGTATTTTTAATTTTACATCCAATGAAATTAAAATAGAGACCACTATGTTCCACAATTTGTGGACAACCCCATCAGAAAATGCTTGATAAAAGAACATTTCAAGACCTTTTTTGCAGCAAAGGCACATTAGTCAATCACTGTTTTAAAAGTAAAGGTTAAGACCAGCTATGTGGGACCCGGAAACTGACAGAAGCTGACGGCTTCCATAATGGCGGTCGGGGGGAGCCTGTAAACTCACATATTGACGCCATGGCAACATGACACAGACCCGCCTTGATGAAAGGAAAACAAACAAAAAACAAAACAACAACAACAAGTTCTGTTGCTCCGGAGTCTCTGGGAGAGGCGTTGTGGGTTTGGTGGCTGTATGTCGGGTTCGGTCTAATCAACCAGCTAGACCGAACCAATCAATCCCTCATTTCTCCAGGAGGATTTCCTGCCCGCAAAGGTCCTCAAGTCTGCTGCCACTGGAGGTGGTCATCAAGCACTGTGTGCTGGAGATCGCCCAGTAGCTGCAGACAAACAGACAAGTGTTTGTCTGTCTATATGTGTGTATGTATGCAAGTGTACAGGGGGTTACGGGAGGGGGGCAGAGGGTTTGCTTTGTAAACCCCCCATGTTCCGTTCCTCCTTCAATCTCCCCTGCCTCCTCCTTGCCAGCTTCACAGGGAAGTCCCAGCTCAGAGCTGCAGTGTCCAGGGAGTCCAGGGAGAAAGCCAGACAAGTGAAAAACAACAACAAGAGAAAAAAGAAAAACTGAGAAAGGGGCACAGAGAGGTATTGGGGGTCATCATGGCTCTGCCCCCCACCATCCAATCTGACCCCATCCCCAGTGTAGGTGCGTGTCCTGAGGTGACTTTGCTTCCGGGAGCCGGACTCATCGAGGCAGAGTCGGAGGCGGAGTCCCAAGTCCCAGGTCATACGAAGACCTTGGCGAGAGCGTCGGCCCCGGCACTGGCGATGAAGCACTTGGTGGGGTGGAACGCCACGTCGTGGATGGACTCCTCGAACTTCTTGCGGTGGGCGGTGAACTCCTGGATGCACGTCTTGTTCTCCAGGCTCCACAGGCGGATGGAGCAGTCGTGGCCTGCGAGGGGGGGAGACACCGAGAGGGAGAAACCATCAGCGAAAGCTAAACATCAGGCGTTTTTCTTACCACCGCACGAGAAACGAGAAAACACAGAGATGCAGTCTGTGATTCTTGTGGAAGGTTGTTGATATTTCAGCCCAACACAGCCATCACATTTCCATATATTGCTGGCTGGAGTAATTTAGGGTTCAGTCTGAGCCACTGTGCGTCTGCCGTTGATGAAGCCGGGACAGCGTGCACTGTGCCAACGCTGAAAAGAGAGCTAAATGACCTTGAGGAGCCATTTACGCAATTTGATAGTGTTCTGGATAAGAATCATCAAAGTGTTCTAGATTAGAATCATCTTAAATTTAAATGCTGGATGCTTTATGTGAGAAGAAAGTGCTTGGGCTTAGGCCTCATTTTCACAACAAAATTGAGTGAGGATTTATTTGCATATTAAGTTCAAAAAGCCACATTTTCATTTTTGTAGTGACTCAACAGGATGGAGGGATTTAGAGCCTGGGCACTTTGGCACTTAAAAGCATTAACACTTCACACATAATCCCTTCTCTCTAGGACCAGATGTGGGCAACATGCATCAAAGGTAACTGGCTCTCTGCCGGTCTACTATAACTCTTCAGGTGCCAACAGTGCTCCCTGCTGTTCACACAAAAGAACTGCAGTGTGATACAGGAGATTTTGATTCAATACGATAATCCACTTTGGTGCCCGACACTCTAAACTTTCAGGCTTACAACAATATTCTCCAGAGGCAAATCATTTCTAATGGCTTGGCACTCACTTCCCGACATCAGATACAGTCCATTTGGATCAACAGCTAGGCTCGTGACGGAATCCAAATGGGCCACCATGGCGTGGATCAGCTTCCCTGTGGGGACACACAAGACAGAGCAGAACAAATATGATCAGCCATGATGGGCTTTTAATGGGACACGTCTGTAAAGTGTCTGCATCTGCGGTGGCTGTACTGAGAAGCAGCCCAACAGGGCTGTGTGTGTCTCTGCGTGTCTCTGTGTGTGGGTACCTGTGTTGTTGTCGTAGAACTTGATGTGGCGGTCCTCCTGGGCGGTGATGGTGATGGGCAGGGTTGGGTGACTCAGCACTTTATTGATCTGACAGAGAGAACCTGTGGGACATTCAAAGACACAGCCCGTCAGTACATGACCCTCGTACATGTCGTTTACAACGTAAATAAAAGAGCTCTAAGACTTAAGGGGCAAGAGAGTATCATTTTACTGATGTGTACTGCACACTTTTAAAATGTTTCCCTCATAACCTATGGCAACAACTGTCCAAACTTGTTAAGACCACCACTTAGGTGACTAAATTATTTTATATGAAAACAGATCCACCAGTAGTGACATAACTACTATTTGAGAACCAGTGCTCTGTGCAAGCCCCACTATGAACTTGTCCAAGATTGATTGGGACTTCATGTTTCTTTCCAGTAACAGGCACTCTCATTCATGGTCATGTGATATTATTGGATATTATCCAGATACAGGTACACTGTACCAGCCTGGTCTCCTCTTTCACAACAACACACCAATCCATGACTAACGCAGCCCTGTCTGGTTGCCGCATCAACACTTCTTCACTCAAACAGGTAATCTGCTATGTGGGCTACTCCCCTGACTGTGGGTGCTGATTGAGGTTGAGGTTGAGTCTACCTGGCTCCACTGTGGACTCCAGGTTCAGGACCAGCTGGCGGGTCTCCATGTTGAAGAGGCCCAGTCTGCCGTTGCTGAAGGAGGTGACCATGTGGGCTGGGTCACTGCACACCAGGTCCACAGAGGATGGGATGCCCAGCTCTGAGGAGAGAAACGGACCACACACACACACACACACACGAGATCATGCACATGAAGATGCCCAAATTTAAGATCTTGTGAGTTTTTAGCTAGTGGAAACTTGACATGCACAAAAAAACTAAAAACTAAACTAAAAAACAACTAAAAAAAGAAACTGAGTATATTGTTGGACACTAAATATAAAGACATGTAAAGACATTATGACTAAACATTGAATAACACTAAAAAACAAATGTTGCTTCTCTCGTTCACACAAGCATGATCTCTTTTTCAGGACAGTCAGTCAGAAGTTAGCTGGTCGAGTATGTGAGGCCACCCTCCTCGCTCACCCTTGTCCTCGTTGAAGACGGCCAGGGCGGGGCTGGTGTTGGAGGCGTTCCAGAGCCGGACGGTGCCGTCGGCCGAGCAGGAGAGCAGGCGCTGGTGAGCGCTGCTGTACACCAATCCCCACACTGCGTCTGTGTGGCCACACAGCGCCCCCCGCAGGACTGAGGGCTCTACAACAACACAACAACACACACGTTCACTTTAACAGCCACCAACACCAATGCCATACATGTTCATCATGCCTCTATTTCAATATCATGTATGTTTTATAAGCAGGTAGGATCAGGAGTTTAATATGTACTGTTAAGTATTTTGCCTGACTGAATTATTTGACATTAAAAGCAGATAAACTTGTAACGGCGCGCATATATAATATATATATATATATATATATATATTTATTACACACACACACATACATAAAACCAACCAACCAACCAACCAACAAACAAACAAATCACCTGTCCCTGTTGTATGGTTAAGTGAAGTGTAAAAAATAAAAATGACAAATAATTCCGCAAAACGTTTGAAGCTTATAAATAATAGAAGTGAATCAGTGGTGAGTGAGAGTCGCATTCGTACCGTAAGAGTCGTAGGGGTCGATGGTGGGGCTGGGGGTGTTCCAGCTCTGGATGGTGCCGTCCAGGCCTCCACTGAAACACTGATCACCTGTACTGCTCATCACCACACACAGCACCGCACCCCTGCACAGAGACCACACACACATCACTCAGAGTGAATAGCCTCAGCTCCAATAGGCGTTGTACCAGTAATATAAGGGACAGTAATAACTGGTCCAGCCAAAAAGGCAGAGGCAGGAGAGAGTACGTACCGGTGGGCCCTAAACGTGTAGATGGGCTCCACATCCAAAGAGGCACTCCTACTGGGAAGGAGGACAGGGTTTTAGAGAGTGATTTTATGAAGAACTATTATAAAACTTAAAAAAAAAAAAAAAAAATGTTCTAAATTACAACACACACATACAGTGCATGTTAGTATCAAGAGGTGTGTGTGTGATTGTGTATGTATGTATGTGTGTGTGTGTGTGTGTGTGTGTGTGTGTGTGTTGTTTTGTCATTGTAAGGCTGTGTAGTTCTTGGGAGCAGCACTTACTTCTTGACGGGTGCCGTTTTCTGGAGGTTCCACATTTTGAGCGTGTGGTCCTCAGACGCTGTGACAAGAACCGGTTCTACCGGATGGAAGGCTAGCCCCCTGATGGCGTCAAAGTGGCTGCGCAGGGTGAACTTGGGGTTCCACGTCTTCCGCAAGGCATCCTTATTGTTGGCGATCTATAGGTGGGGAAAAAAAAATGTTGAGCTTAAAGGAGAGTTCCGGCGATTTTTCACATAGATTTCTATTTCTTGAGGTCACCTAGTACAGACTACAACTACAGCACTACATACACTCTGGGGGCATGTTCATGATCCTCTTTAAACTTTGATTTTCATTCTGTCAAAGCAACTTCTGTTTATGTGTTCAGTTTTGTCAGTGCAAAGCCCAGTATAGTGTTGTGTTGTTTATTTCCTCGGCTCTGTTTAGGGAAATGGTTAACTCTAATGGTGCTGCATTAACTCCCAGTGACATGAGCATCAGCTGCCTTTGCCAAATCAACCACTACACACACACACACACCTCATTTTCTGAAATATTCCTGTAATAGGCTGTGCATAATGATATTTGCATTATCCGCCCTTTTCGTTACATCATTTAAGAGCACTTCAAGCAAATGAGCCCCACCAATCACCACCTCCAGTGCAGTGGTGGCCCCTCTCATAGTTAAATCCACAAGGATTTCTACACCACACCACACCACACGGGAGCCCAGACCTAATGGGAAATTAATGACCAACCCCACTCCGCTCTGACGAGGCCTTTCTGCATATCGTGTGACCTGCTTGGTTGCCAGAGCCAGTTGCCAATGCAGGGTAATTACCCTCATTCAAAACTGGCCTGCTTACAACAATGGGACGCCATTGATTTCTGGCAACGCAACTTCATTGTAGCTTATTAGGCCTTGGCTTCTGATACTGATTATAGACAATACAGAATGACTTAAGCACAAGATCAGCGTATAATTATTTCATTTTATAATTATAATTCAATAATTTCTAAAATTAAAAAGTATTTGAGTCATTATATTGAATAGCTAATCCAACACACTGGAAGCAGTAGAGAGCTGAGAGCAGCTAGCGTAATTGAGGACTTAAGTCTCTGCAGTTCATCTGGGTTTAATTAAGGAACCATTTCCTATAATTAGCAGCAGATAAGAAATGAAATTAGCATTTCACCAGAGGGTCTCTTCTTGGAAAAAATGACAAGCGAAGAGATTCAACTAATAAATGTAATGCTATCAAAATAACTTAGCAAAGGGCATCATTTAGAGAACAAATCTTTCAAGAACGACACACACACACACACACACACACACAATGTTCTCCAGCCAGCAATGGGCGTCGCCATGGCACCTCATTCTATTTCCGGCCAAAGCTGCATTGTATAGATTTCTAATGTGGTGGTACTGTAGACAATGGTTGTTGTGTCCAAAGCCATGTAAACACAAACGTTTATATTTTTCTGTCAGTCAGATATATAGAATATCCATATTGAATGCAGAATTGTCAACATTTTGAAATAAATAAGCATATTCTAGTGTATTCTAGAGCCTGCTGAGACTGCACTTAGTTATAATGTAAACAGAATGGACGGAAGATAAAAAAACGGACGGATTTCCGGTTTCATGAATAAGATGGATACAACCTCACAAATATACTGAAACCATCTGTTTGCTGCCACTACAGCTAACAGCAGCAACCTCTCATACACTGACCATCGTCCAGTCCAGTGCCTTGTGCAGTTCACGACCCCTCTGACCTCTCTGCACAGGTGAGTACTCACGTCGTAGGTGAGGTTGTCAGCCTCGTTGGCCACCGTGAGTCCTGCCAGCTCCCCGAGGCCCAGCTCGCTCTCAGTGGTCTCGTCTGTCCCCATGATGAAGGACTTCCCTGAGGTGGGGGGGAAGGTCAGCTCCACTGCAGCAGGGAGCAGAGAGAGGTCAAAAGAAACAGCATACACCAAGCTGTGCGAGTTAGTGAGTGTGTGTGTGTGAGAGAGAGTGTGTGTGTGTGTGAGTAAGTGAGTGAGTGAGTCTTCACTTCACATGGACAATGTACAGTGAAAAAGTAAATGTGGCAGAATTAGCCAACATAGCTATTTTGCATTCGTTGTTCATGGATTGATGTTAAAGGTTAAAGGAAGTTCATGCCGACCGTTACCTTTACCTTCGTCCGGGCGGCCACCATCGTGCTCGCTGAGCCGCGGGACGCTGGGCCGTGACGGTGGGGTGACGGGGGGCTGGATGGGGGGCGGTTCCTCAGAGTCCCGCAGGTTGGCCAGCATGTCCTGCAGCTTGGAGCGGTTGGGCCCTGGGGTGGGGATTGGAACAGGACCGGACAGGACAGAACAGGAACTCAATAATGGCTAAACACGAAACCATAATGAAAGCTCCTCTAGAGAGAGAGCAGGACACAGCCAGTTCCCATCAGCATTAGCAGAGCACAGCAAAACGCAGCACAGCGAGGAAGAAAGAACGAAAGAACGAATGAAAGAAAGAAAGAAAGAAAGAAAGAAAGAACGAACAAACGAACAAGAGGATGAGAGGAGAAATCCTCTAACAGCATAATGTGCAAATAAGTAGGAGGAAAGAAAAGAGATTAGAATGAAGTGAATCAGTGCAGTGAAGGTGAACATCATATTTCAGAGAGAGAGAGAGAGGCGCTATTATGGCAGAGTCTTTTAAGGGCATGGGGAACGGGTGCTCAGTGAGAGAGCCATTCACTCTGCCCGACTGCAATTCAAACCCCAGAGATAAGGAAGGAGGAGGTGTGAAGGTGGAGGAGGACGCAAAGCTGCAAACAGAAAAGAGGAAAACAGGAATCGAACAGCGGTGGAGAGAGGTGCCATTTTATTTGGTGCGGCCCAGGAGGACATTAACTGGACTAGTAAACTGCACTTAAGGCAGGAGAGGCTGGAGACCAATCATGATTATGGATCGGCCCCAGATTTGCCCCTTAAGGGCCCATGTAAAACCACCATAAGGAAAGAGAATACAGAAACAAAGTTGTAACAGAAGCAAAGTTTTAGAGGAATGCAGAAAAAGTCAGAGAAAAAAGAACCCAAGTTATGTAACAAAAGCTGAAAATAGCCACGCAAGGTCAGAAGCAGAATAGGTGAAAGGAGTGTATACAGATGCCTGGAAATAGAAACACACACACACACACACACACACCTAACAATGAGACATGAAGGACAGCTGATGGAATGGAAAAACACAGGACAGAAAGGTCAAATAGCACACACACACACACACACAGACACACGGCTCTGGGGACAGACAGCAGAGGGTCTGGGAGAGTGGTGAAGAGTGGAGGGAGGAAGAGAGGAAATGCTTGTGCTATACTGTGCTTTTTCTTTTCAATGTATTTTTTTATAGAGCTCTGCAGTAGGAGAGACAGATAGAGAAATAGAAGAGAGAACGAGAGGAAGGAGAGGCGCAATGGACCCCCTGGGGCACAACTTACTCTTCACCCCCTTTCTGCCCTTGCGCTCTTTCCTGTACTGCTCCTTGAGTTTGGTTATCAAGCCCTGGTCCACGTCCCAGGCCTCCCCCATAGGGTGATCCTCTTTCTCTACACAAGGGGGAGACAGCGAGCCCAGGCAGAGGCAGAGACAGAGACAGAGGGAGAGAGAGAGAAAGACGGAGAGAGAAAGATGGAGAGAGAGACAGACAGAGGGAGAGATAGAGAGGGAGGGAGAGAGAGAGAGAGAGAGAGAGAGAGAGAAAGATAGAGAGAGAGGGAGGGAGGGGAGGAGAGAGAGAGAGAGAGAGAGAGAGAGAGAGAGAGAGAGAGAGAAAGAGAGAGAGAGAGGGGAGAGAGGAGAGAGAGAGAGAGAGAGAGAGAGAGAGAGAGAGAGAGAGAGAGAGAGAGAGAGAGAGAGAGAGAGAGAGAGAGAGAGAGAGAGAGAGAGAGAGAGAGAAAGAGAAAGAGAAAGAGGGGCTATTCAGGATGCAATATACCTCATCTGTGAACTTCGGTCTTTCGAAGAGCAATCTAGAATCCGACAAGCAATTTCCTCCCACTTATGACTTCTGTCATGATGAGCCAGCATTAAGCTTTGGTGCCATCTTGTCTTTCAGTTTAGGCATCTCACATACTACTCTTTCATGACTACGTCTACTTCTTTTAGTTTCCGTGTTATCGGTTTGTTACTTCTTTCGTTTCTATATCTGGGCCACTTTATGGACGACGTGTGATAACACAAGAGTCCATTTCTCCATCCTTCTATTCTATAATCTACTCGTATATTGCTGTGGCAGATAATAATGATAACTGCGTCACTGCTTGAATAGACTCTGTGAAGTATGGCAGATCAGTCTCAAAATGCGGAGCTCGAGTTATACATTTCCGCTTCAGGGATCAAAATGTATTGCAGATATTTAACTTTTAACTCTGTCAACATGTGGGGCTGCCGGCCCTATAGGTTTGTGCCTTAAGGGTCTTGTCTATAGAGGGCAGTGAGCTTTATGAAGTGGACTAACTGGGACCTTACACCTATGTCTTTTTGAGCTTGGAGGACCGAGGACACACACACAGAGGAATGATGGTGGGTGGAATCACAGGTTTAACACGGAGGACTCAGACAATAAACGGGCACATAGTGCAATAAACCAAATGAAAACTGGACACAACAACAAGGTGACATGGGGTCATGGAAGACAGCTGCTGCCACCACAGATGGACCTCTCAAGAATAAATGAACCATCACCTGTCATTGAAGTAAAAAAAAGGCAAAAGTGAGTTAAATTCATTCTACCCAGACTACTACTAAAACCTGATACAGACAGAATTTTTCACATGGTCTGACTCGTTAAGACTAAAACCATTGTCCTTCGACTGTAATAAATACCATGCAATGCACTGAAGATGGAAAATATTTAGCAATTCAGACACAGTCCAATAGAAGCTATTTCAACAATGTGGGTGGTCTAACAATGTGCATATGAATAAAAATATAGTTTTGTTCAAAACTTGACAGTAAAGGCATAATAAATATAGTCTTGCAGAATTTTTCAAATTTCATAAAACCACTGACTGCACCTTTAAAAGAGGCATTTTAGTGTTCAAGTATATCAGGCAAAGGCAGGGTGCAAATGGGTGTCCATGTTTCCCCTCCCTTCGCTACATCCACACTATTCATTTCGTTTTAAATACAAATCACCATCCACACACACACCTGGAATCTTGTCCACACGGGACATCCATTGTCAGCTCAAACGAAAACTGGATAGTGTGGATCTTAGCTTTACAACTGATCATTAGTGATCTTGAGCTAACAGAAGGCACTTCTTTCATCACATGTAACTGATCTGTTCCTTTTTCTGACTCCCCGATTTCTCACCCCACGGCCCACAGACGTTTCATCTCACCCCAGTCAGTGCCGTCGCCTGAGCTCCTGAGGTCGGGCGACGTGTCCATCTCGTCCGGGCTGGACAGGAAGTCGAAGTCCTTCAGGGCCTCCTCCGTGTCCATGTCCTCGCCGCCGTCCTTGGAGGGAGACATGGCTGGTAAGGAGGAGGAGGAGGGCTTCTTCCTCACAATCTGAAGAGGGAGAGGAAGTTAGTCTCAGGTCAAAGAGCATGAGAGAGAGAGAGAGAGAGAGAGAGAGAGAGAGAGAGAGAGAGAGAGAGAGAGAGAGAGAGAGAGAGAGAGAGAGAGAGAGAGAATGTGAGTGAGTATGCATGAGAATAGAAGATAGAAACCTTCAGGAAGCAGCACCACTCACCGTGCCGGAGTCCATGATGGTCCGGTCCTTCCCATCACTATCCTCGTCGTCGTCCTCATCGCTGAATTCAGCAGCCGCGCTCTCGATGAATTTGAAGGCCTCCAGCACAGCACTCGAGTCTGACAGCTGGCTTTTCCTGAAGGCCAGACAGAGTAGCGTTCCAATCTATTTTCACTAACGTTTCAAAAATCTCCCATGACTTTTCAAGGACGCTTAAACCGAACAATCAAGCAAAGGACTTTTGCACACATCTTGTGGACAGGTGTGTTGGAGAAGGCCAGAGGTCGACAACTATGGAACTAGAAAGACTCCCGCACTCACTCGACACAAAACAATGTTTCGGTCCTTAAACGTCAGATTATTAAGAGCCTTTAATGAAATTACCTTTTACAACCTACAGGTAGCTTACATAAACTGTTTTCCTTAACTAAACACGCTTTGTCTGAATCATTGAATGAAAATTAAACAACAGCCAACCTTTTCAATTTCTTTTCTAATAGGCTAGTCAGGCTGTGTCAACTCAAGTGGACACCTGATAGCAAGTATGGTCAGGATGGACTTTGATCATATTCCCTTTCCAGTTTCCATGCTCTTTAGCCTAGAGTGATGTGTCCGTCAGACCGAGGTGCAAATTAAAGGAGATGAAGCAATAAAGTACACTTCCCACCAAACCCCCAGGGCCTCGGGTGGCAAACCAAGACATTAAGGCCATGACATTTAATTCCCTGAAGACATCTCTACTTACTGGAGTGTAAATTCACTCTCTTTCAAAACTGTAAATTACAAAACAAGTATCTGGTCAGTGACCGCACACAGATGGACAACACTGGCTACTGTGATTTGTTACATCGGGGTGGTGGTAGTGTAGTGGCTAAGGAGCTGGGATAGCATACAGTAGCCAGAAAGGCTAATTAGAATCAGCTTGCTGATAGATAGATAGATAGAGAGATAGAGAGATAGAGAGATAGAGAGATAGATAGAGAGATAGAGAGATAGAGAGATAGATAGAGAGATAGAGAGATAGATACTTTATTGATGCGCTAGGGGAAATTTAAGGTAGCTCAAGACATCACACACACACACACACACACTACAACATAAACAGGATGAGTAAAAAAATAACAAATTCACATTACTAATTAGGACAGTAAAATATACTAAATCTAGGAAGGGGCAGGTCACTTACCCGCCAGTGCTGGCGCCCTTGGGCTTGGTGTCCGTGCCATTGACCAAGGGTTCCTGTGACGATCGGTCACCTCCTTGGTCCTCTCCACCCCCACCGGTGCTGCGGTCTCCTGCTAGGCCCAGCAGGGCACGTACACGCTGGGACTTCACGTCCAGGATGGTGTCCGTGTAGCCCACCTCCTGCAGGTACCTGCAGCGGCAGACAGGGGGCGCCATGAGAAACAAAATATAGCAGCGTGAATCATGAGAGTGGCTTGGGGGAAAATAAATTATTATAACACACACACACACACACAATCCTGTAATCTGCGGTGGTGGGGTTGTTTTCCTTGGTGTCGCCAGCTATGGGTAGTGGAATGCTCCAGCAGCGAGTCAAGACCAGCTTTCGTGTTTTCCTCAGTACCGTAATACAGACAGGAATTTAATACATGCGGCCCTTGTGCTGCATGCTTCTTTTGAGGTTAAGGGAGAGGAATTGCAATGGTATGGCGCAATCCTCCAGCTCAAACATGTTGTACTATAACTCAACCAACAAGAATATAAATCAGTATGGAAACTCTGTTACACCGAGTTAATAAGTGTGCATACATGTGTGCACACGAGCGTGTGTGTGAGCGTGTGTGTGTGTGTGTGTGTGTTGATGAGATCACTGCAACTCAAAACTTCTGCCGAGAAGCATATTTTCGACGTGGTCCAATGACACGGGGGCTAATGAAAAAGTGCTGCACTCTCACAAAGCCTGTGAACACCGAGTTTCCCAGAGCTGACACATCACCAGAGAGATGCTGACCCTGTCGCCTGTATTGAGCGCTCAAACAGACACAGGCCACTGACTAAGTGCATATGAGAACTGCCCTGGAGTCAGATGTCAGAGTGTGTGTACTGAAGTGTGTGTGTGGGTGTGTGTGTGTGTGTGTGTGTGTGTGTGTGTATATATGTGTGTGTGCGTGTTACATGTCAATGTGAAAGGCAGTAAGATCATGTTGTGCAACATGTGAAAGTATGTATGAGCATATGCACGCGTCATGAAGGACACATCTGCTTGCATGTGTGCATGCATCTGTGAGTGGGAGTGTGTGAAAGAGACAGATAGTGAGAACAGATTAAATGAGTGTGAGTGAGTTAAGCGTGTGCGTGCGTGTGTTATGTGCAGGATGTGTTGTGTGTGCTTGTGTGTGTCTAAAGGGTACATTTGTTTGAAAGTCCATGCATCTGTGGATGAGTATGTGAAAGACATAGATACAGACAGACAGAGAGAGAAAGAGAGAGAGAGAGAGAATCTGATTGAATGAATGACGTGTGTATGTGTATATGTGTGTGTGTGTATATATGTGTGTGTGTGGGAGCGCAGCTGTGCCCTGTGAGTGTGTGTGTGTGTGTGTGTGTGTGTGTGTGTGTGTGTATGGCAGATCAATGGCGGCTCTGTGCGGGCCGATATGCTGTGCCGGGGCCACAGGCTCCGGAGCAGCGGAAACTCCCACTGGCTGCAGGAGGGGGGGGATCTGTCACTTGACACATGGTCATGAATAAAGTGCTGTGGCCCCACACTTCTAGAGAGGAGTGAAGTAAGGGACAGATGGAAGAGGGAGAGTAATCGTTACATTGTGTGTGTATGTGTGTGTGTGTGTGTATGTGTGTGTGTGTGTGTTCGGTTCAAGAATGCAGAGCAGCACTTCACAAACAACATGCTGTTGGTGTGTGTGTTTGTGTGTGTTTCTATATGTGCCTCTGACATGATGCACTTGTGTGCATTTCCTCAGCTTTACAGCGGCAGGGAGCTGCAGAGACTTGGCACAGTGGCTTTTACCAGCTGACCAGCACATGGGCCATCCGCACTCTCACATTCCTGCTCTTACACAACAAGAGAGCCTCTTTACATAGCAAACACACACACACACACACACACACATGCACACATGTGAGCACACGCTCATACAAACACAGGCACACACAAACACTTGAGGAACTAGCATGTGTGGAGTAACTGATTGGGCAAAATGCCGAGTGTGAGAGAGATGATAGAACCAATTCACAAGCCTTGAAAAGGCCCTACTGACCCAAAGTTTAAAACAAAGGATATTTCAGTGCCTGTTAACTTGTCACCTACATGTATTTCCAAAACCCTTATACGTAATTATCCATTTGCAAATCTTAAACAGCCCGGCCCACACGCCTTAAACTCGGGATAGTGCCTGAGAGCCCCCACACCTTAAACCTGGGATAGTGCCTGAGAGCACACAGAACTTCCCAGAACAGGGGAAGGATGGAGAAGGAAGGGGAGCACTCACTGTCTGAGGAGCTGTCTGCCCTGCTTCCAGGACAGCTGGTTGTTCAGGGACTTGGGAGCCTCATTTTCATTGCACTCGTCTGTGTGAGAGAGAGAGAGAGAGAGAGAGAGAGAGAGAGAGAGAGAGAGGTCAGTGTGTAGAGTTTGCAGGGAACACTTCACTTGAACCCTGTCTAATGAGACTGACATAAATATGTCGTAAACATGCTCATGTCATACAATTCATAACAGTGGATGTCCTCTGTTGTTACCAGTACTGGCAATTGCCATGATGGCTTGATATTTTATATGTCAAGACAGCTTAATGTGTATATTAATAAGATGTCGTACCATCATTCAGTCATGATAATGCTAGATTATACAAAGATGATATTGATACATGACTGGACCCTGATTGTTACAAGTAAATTGTAGATTTTGTAGGTGGACAAGGAAAACATCAGTCACAAAGTAAAACAAAGAAAAAAGGAAGCAGTTATAGAGATTTGTTCTATGAACATAAATCATAATTCTAGTGTAGGAAACCAACCCCATTGTCATTTAGGAAATTCAAGTGAGAGACTCACCACTGGCCAAACCACGCCAAATTCAATTCACATGGCAATTCTGGCAAATGAATTATGCAGGCACTAAATTATTCACCCAAAATTGAGAGTGCCCCCAAAAAGGCTGCATGGTGTCTGCATGGTGCACCCAGACACTCTGCCACCTCAGATATGAACTCGGCATTGCAGACCAGACGGCCCTCACCTGCTACCAACAGCCCAGCTGGTTCTGCCTGAGCCCACAACACCTCCACAGCCGGGCCATGCTGAGCTTGGAGTTCAGTGTGAATGCAGAAGCGAACGCGACGCCGCGCTAATTGCATAGAAACGGAGGAGTCTGGGCCGAGTGTTGCGACACGTTGCGTTGGCAGCGCCGGGTGTGTCTGCCTGCTGCCCTCTCTTTGCCCAAACTAGGTCACGCCTGCTCTCTAAAGGTGGTATGGATTGTGTGTGTGTGTGTGTGTGTGTGTGAGAGTGTGTCTGTTAAGAGTGTGTGAGTGCTGGTTGGGGGAGGGGTGATGGTGGCAGGTGTGGCACCCACTTGTCTACCACACCAGCAGTCACCTCCACCAACGCACACAAACTCTTTCTCACACACACACACACACACACACTTGCTCTCCCGTACACACACACTAACTCTTCAAACACCTATCCTGTCTCCCTCATCAGCACTTCAAGGGAGCCGCCTACAGGAGTCCATCCAGCCCTCATGAATACAGATTAGCTGTAATAAGGGGAACGTCCCTAATGACAGCCTGTGTGTGTGTGTGTGTGTGTAAGGGGGGATTACTCAGCAAAGACCAATAATACCACTGAGGCTTTTTAGGGTTTTCTGGGAACAAGTTAAAGTACCGGTAGTAGGCTACGGAGTCAAGGTTCTATTTAATTTAATGAATTTAATGAAATTTAATTACACTGAAGCACCGAAATCTAAAATCGTTTTACCCCTAAATCCTGTGACGTTATGGCGAGACCAAACTAAGTCTGAGTTTAGCACTGCTTATGCTAAATGTTACAACGGTAGGCTCCCGCACGTTTTAATGGCTGCGTCAGGTGTAACAAAAGTAGGTCCGAGGCTAGTCTAGACCTACATGTCGCTGTAAGTTAAATTCTTAACAAACTAGAACATATTTTGTAATTCTTTCATGAACTAAACATGTATGACTCCTTTCTGGCCAAATTTCACAGCTTTATGTAAATCGAGTTTGAATGGAGAGAATAGAAAAGTGTTACGATTGTGCCAGTTCTCCCCTACTTTCACATAGTAAACAAATGGAATGTTGGAACATCGCTCCCCAACACAAACGCGAAAGGTCGGGTTTGCTTCATCTTTTGCCTACGTTTTGAAGTTTTGTTTTGAAAACGAAGGGTTAGCCTACTTAATGTAACTGTGGTTCTCTGAGTTTCAATGTCATAAGATTGCATAGGCCTACGTGTACACATGTGCAGGCCAATTATAGTGGAATTCAACTTAGCCTAGGCTAGCCACCTGCAGACGTCTAAGCTGAGATTCTGCTACGTTTTCAAACCGGAATTGTGCATGTCATGGTTGAAGATCGTCGAAGTCGAATCACCCAAATGTTTCACACACACACATATATATATATATATATACACATATACACACACACACACACACACACACACATACACATACATATACATATACATATATATATATATATATATATATATATATATATATATATATATATATATATATATATATATATACATATATATATATATACATATATATATATATATACATATATATATATATATACATATATACATATATATATACACACATATATATATATATATATATATATATATATATATATATATATATATATATATATATATATATATATATTTATTTTTTTTTATATATTTTTTTTTCTTGGGTGATGAGCTCCAGACCAGAGCCCAGGTCATCACGTGGACCTGCGGTATTGTGGTAATGCAGTTACCTTCCCAGCCCTACGTACCCGGACACGATACGCTTATCTTATGGGGCAGCGGTGGCCTACTGGTTAGGGCTTCGGACTTGTAACCGAAGGGTTGATGGTTCGAACCCCGACCAGTAGGCATGGCTTAAGTGCCCTTGAGCAAGGCACCTAACCCCTCACTGCTCCCCGAGCGCCGCTGTTGTTGCAGGCAGCTGTTGTTGATTAGTGTGTGCTTCACCTCACTGTGCCGGGATTAGTGTGTGCTTCACCTCACTGTGTGCTGAGTGTGTTTCACTAATTCACGGATTGGGAAAAATGCAGAGACCAAATTTCCCTCACGGGATCAAAATAGTATATATGATATGCTTAATACTTATATATACTTATACTTATCTATGCCAGGGTACGATTGAGGAAGTGGACTCGGGCTCAGTACTGTTGGGCTTATGATCGCACCTATACAAAGATTCTAGAGCACAGCAGCTCAACCGTGCCTGGGTACAGTTTGATAATATGCAGTGTGAGTGCGGACCAAGAATTGGGGAGAACCGTACTCCGCCACGGTACAAATGAACCGTGCTCAGTGTGAGTACGCCCTTACACAGAAACACTTATAGATACAGTATACTGGTCACATGACTGTGACAACAGTGCAGTCTTACCAGAGTCGTAGCTGGGGGGCTTCATGTCGCCTTGATTAAGCTCAGTGCCATACTTTAGCTTGTGATACTTCGCCCTGGGAAGAAACAGAAGAGACAGCACACACAGTAAGACCATGCAAACATGTCTGTTTATCTGTGCACCAAGTATAACATTCATACGACGGCTTAATGTCAGAACTGCTATTAGAAAAAAATCCTTTTTGAAATGAGACATACCACAGGTAGATGGGAATAATGGCATGTGGGGCAGGCAAAAAACAGCTGCTAAAATGAGAAGCAAGTGCATTTTACCCCGAGAAAGAGATGTGGCACATCATCCTGCAAATGGCATAGATTGTACTGCTGGTATGTGGCCACTCACAAAAATGGAGAGAAGGCAACAGCTATCTATGGATGCGTTCACAATTAAATTCCCTTTTCTAATTTGGGAGTATCCTGCATTCCACGCTATGACCCAACATTCCTTTCAAGGCTTCTGTGAACAGGGGACATGTTGCCAGGCAACCTGACATCAGCCAAGGTCGTCCCACCTTATAGGCTGAGCTGTGTGGGTGTGTAGGAGCGCTCCTACCAATCTCTACTGCTAAGAATATAAAATAATAAAGCAACTCAAATGCCGAGCAGAGATCTCAAGCCCACATTCATTGATAAGGAAGTAAAACTGGGCACAGTCAGCCAGCATAGTTTTATGGATGTGTGAACTTAACATAAACGGTACATTTGATGGATGTGCACTTAACATACATTTGACGGTCCTTGACAGGCCTTTTTTTAACTCATTGAATGCCAAGCTGTTTTCGGAAGCTTTGTCCTAGAGTGCCAGCAATCTAGACCATTGTTGATGATTTTTGTACAGCCACAGCATATTCTGTGTTATAGCTATGAACACATACAATGGCTCGTTTAAAAAGGTGAGACTTTAAGCTCTGAGTGGGTGCAAACCGTGTATTTCTACACGCCTCTGTTCCTGAGAAATCCCAAGCTAAACAGTGGCTAGTTTTCATCAAAATCGCTGTTTTTTTCTAGAAATGGAGATATAACGTCTTTCATGAAATTATGAAGTGTTGCCTGTAAACTTTCCGGGAAGTGATCAGCGAGACTGCCACCTAGTGATAGACCCACGAAAATGGCCTGGTTTTGAGATGACGTGCATGAGTCACTGATTCGACCCAAAGCGGCAACCGAGTTATGATAAAATGTCTAGATAAAATGTCCAGATTTTCATGCGCTTCATGCGTTTTCATGAGTTTCCGATCGTCATATATTTCATTTCCATTCATCACAGAGTTCCCAAAATCACATATAAGGTGTGTTAGAGTGTCTAGTTTCGTAATTTTTTTTTTAAAAAAAGCTAAAACCGTAATATTACGTTTTTGGCACTCAATGACTTAATTGAACAAGCATTGTAAACATACACACAAACCTTACAGACAGCCTCAAAGCTTTTGGCAAGAATAACGATTTACACTACAGCACTGTAAACCCCACTTGATCTGATCTGACCCAAATGTATGTAAATACAGTCCCCTTTAGATTTCCACACTCTAGCAGATGGCTCGCCAGATTGAGCGGCATCCACACAACCTGACTTGCGAATGATGAATGAACTGATGAATTCTGCATATTTAATACCTGCTCTTTAGCTACCCAAAAGCTGCATACTTTCTAGGGAGGCGATGATGCACATGCAATGATGAACACAACATAAAAATACACAACATCAAAAGGAACCTTGAACTATTCTATTTAATAGGGTAAATTACCATATGATACACTAGTCTCCCCTAAATGTGCTATAAACCAAAAGCCTGTCACCTCCTGTTTGCTAATCAACAAGTTTGACATTTTCCGGGATGGGGGGGTATGTGCTGCTGGATGGTGGAGAAAAGGCAAGCGAGAAAGGGCATGATCAGAATCCCATATAGTATATATGCAATTCCAAACTAGTATTTTCAGGGTTTACCTTGAAAGCAAATCTGTTTTTCGAACGTGGTGCCGCTGTGCGCATGTGTATGTACGCATGTGTGTGTGTGTGTGTGTGTGTATTGCTGATATTGCCTATGTGGCCCACACCCAAAAATCTTGAAAAAATTACAGCTAAAAAAAATTAGAATTAGAGAAAATTAGAATTTAAATCTCATTTGAACAAGCTGGTGACGGTTATGCCACTGAGCTAGAGATCACTTTGAATAACTCAATGAATTCAACCCTGAAGCCAGCTGTGAATTGATCACCCCAGAGAGAGAGAGACGGACACAGAAAGAAAACGATGACATCATCTGCTTCCTTCACGACCCAGGCGTCAAAGTCTCTGGGGAGAATAGGCAACACATGTCACAGCCGTCGTCATGGCAACGGGTGTGTGGGGTGCCGTTGGCGTGACAGCGTGGTGTAGGAGAGACAGAGAGAGAGAGGCGATCTGCCTGTCTGTGTTGTCCTTTCTTTCCTGGAAATAGAACAGCAGTGACCTTGATATGCTTGTTGCGCTCTCCCACAGAGGGACTAAGACTCACAGACAGACAGGAACGGAGAGAGAGAGAGAGAGACGACAGAGAGAGAGAAAGGCCCCTGATGTTTTCCTCAGCCTCCAGCTCAGGAGGTAGGTACCAGGCCTGCCACCAGTGATATGCGTCGCACAGCAACACACTCAGCACACTCACACTCAACCTCTGAAGAAGAACGATGCAGGCGCAAAACATCAAAAAAATGGAGTGATGGGAAACGGTGACGCGAGATCAAATCCAGTTTCCAATCCAACCCATCTCTCTCTCTAAGTGTGTGTGTCAGTGAGTGAGTGCGTGCACTGCTGTTGCCAGTGGTGTCATGTCAGAGCACATCAGACAGTGTTAAAGGGATGCAGTGGGAGAAGGGAGACTGGTGAGGAGCTAGGGTTAGTGTGTGTGTCTGGTAGGAAACTGACCTCTCCTGCTTCAGCGCATACTCCAGCATCTTTATCCGCCGCACCAGGTCCTTCTTCAGATTCTCCTGGCCCTTCCTCTCCCCCTGCAGGAAGGCTATCTGAGAGAGAGAGAGAGAGAGAGAGAGAGAGAGAGAGAGAGAGAGAGAGAGAGAAAGGAATGTTGTGTTATACTTCCTAAATAAATACTGCACAAAAACAGGCTGTTCTCCTACATTATCTAAATATGGCTCTCTATATAAAAAAAAGAATAAAAAGATGTTTAGACAGCGAGTCTGATAACTAATAACTTAATGCAGTGGAATGTCTTGGAGTGAGGCTCAGGCTGTTGACGGTGTGAATGCTTCATGTGAGAACTTTTCCCCCACTGGAAAAAAAAAGACGCCGCCTGGCTATCCAATACACAGACACAAACTCACAAGCACTTTTGGGCAAGCTCCAAAACCTCAAGATAAAGAAATTCACCCGTTGACAAATTCCTACATGCACAGACAACATAAAAATAAGTAAAAAAAATTATTTATCACAGTAATGACTTCGCCTCGAAGTTTGTGTGCTGTATGAACTTGCAAATAAGGACACAAGAGGAATACTGTAGATAGTCAGGTAAAGCTTCCCAGGTTAGGGTGCCCCAGGCACAAATAAATATATCAAACTTGACAAAGCCAGCTAAATGTTTTGTACATCTAAGGACCTCCTCCACTTTATAGTGACTTAAAACATTAAAAGTTTTTCTTACTGGTAGGCTAGTTCACCACTTAGTTTAAGTTGCAGGTAGTCCAACATGTAGTTTTAGTTACAGGTAGTTAAAAGCTTTTCCATCCTGTAAAAGCATTAATGGAGTCTATTCAATGGATGGATGGATGGATGGATGGATGGATGGCGTAGGAGGCTATTAGTCTACCTGACTGAACTTTGTCAAAGTTGCCATTAGCCCACTTAAAGGTGCAGTCAGCAGTTTCACGTGATTTCAAGTGCACACATTTTTTTGTCCATTCTGCAGTAATCAGGTAAAACACAATGACAATCCAGAAGTACAATATATCTAGACCATTGTCAAAGATAGGCCTACAAAACACTGGGTGCTGGTCTGTCAAAGAAAACCCAAACATCCAAGAGATAGGATCTTCAAAATCAGACCCAAAACAGTCTACCTGCCGATCCAAAACAAAACTCATAAACACTGCAACAAGGGGGTAAAGTGCTTTAGTGGGCATTACCACCCAGAAAACAGTTGGCCTGGGTTCAACACCCAACACCTGTGAGTCACATGTCACTTTGCATAAGAGCACCTGCGTAGTCCCAGACACCTTACATTACCTTCACTTCAGTTAATAGAAAAGCTCCACAGCTCCACAACAGCCGTGGCCTACCGGTTAGCGCTTCGGACTTGTAACCGGAGGGCTGCCGGTTTGAACCCCGACCAGTAGGCGCGGCTGAAGTGCCCTTGAGCAAGGCACCTAACCCCTCACTGCTCCCCGAGCGCCGCTGTTGTTGCAGGCAGCTCACTGCGCCGGGATTAGTGTGTGTGCTTCACCTGACTGTGTTCACTGTGTGCTGAGTGTGTTTCACTAATTCACGGATTGGGATAAATGCAGAGACCAAATTTCCCTCACGAGTATATATACTTATACTTACAGCTCATTTATTCTCCTAACACAAAAGGTATAAGGAGGCTCTTTGAGGTTTATTACCATATCCTCCAAGTTAAAGATAATTCTGGTGCTTTTTTACATAGATCACTGTTTCTCAAGGTCACCGAGTACTGTTGGTACGAAAAAAAAAATGGTTCTATCTAGTTCAAGTTGCACCAAGCACATTAAACTACAGTGCACAACTCCGAAGACTGACTAAAAACAGGGATGTTGTCTGTCTAATACACCTAACGCAGAAAATTGAATTGAACTTGTCCTAGAAGCGACTAAAGCTTCAGCCCTCCACAAACATTGAAGCAGCCACTTGACAAACTTTAACAGATCTGCTCTTAATGCTCCTCAACGCATCATGCTCACTTTATTGCTCAATTCACAGTGTCTGTTTTAACATATTTACTGAGTAATAAGGCACAAGGAGAACAGAACTCCCACATTAGTATGCACAAGAGCCCTTGAGCACGGCATGGCTGGTCCCATCACACTTGTCAGTCCTCGCATACCGTCTGACAGATAAAGCTCATCAGGGCTTGTCTGGAGAACACATCTCAGTCTTACCCTCCCCCAATCTTACGGGGATGCCTGTTCAGTGTTTCCCACAGAATTGAGGGGGTGTTTTAAGATCGTCTTGGTAGTGTATAGGTCTAATAGTAGGGGGGCCTATGTGTCTAATTTGGGGGCTTGTGGGATTTGCATGTTAATTTTTGGAGAGTATTATATCTTTGTTCTAGGGGTTCTTACGAGTAAAAAAAAAAAAACATTTTGAAGGACCAAAATGGTAAAATTCAGAAATGGTCAAATTTGGAAAAGTTGAAATTTGGTGTTTTGTCCATAGATATTCTACAAAGTAGTGTGCAAAAGTGGGCCACAAACAAAACAACATAAGACATTTTTAGGCTGATGATTGATCTCTTTAACAAGAAATTGTGCCTAATATTCTCGAAATTGTCCGCTTAAACAAATAATACTTCAATATCAATTGAAGTATTAGCCTGCTCTGTCAGTTCTTGTCTACAACCATTTAAAACAAAGTGCAGAGATCTCTGTTAAATCAAGTTTAATAGACTTTTACATAGTACCAGCTGAAGTCTGTAAGGCCTTCCGAAGCCTATGTAAGTGTGAAGAAAAGAAAGGCTAAAGCATCAGCTAAACAAACAGACAGGTGTGTGTGTGTGTGTGTGTGTGTGTGTGTGTGTGTGTAAGAGAGAGAAAGAGAAAAGAGACACTACCAGCATGGACGGATTATGAACTTTCTGGCCCCTGGGTCCAGATGTATTAAGGGCCCCCCACTAATTGTTGCGGGGGTCATTTTTTTTTATTTATTTGATGTGATTTCCTGTATTCTGGTGCATTTTGGGGATGGCCAATACTTTATTTCAATCAGATTCATAGCCTATGTGTTAATATAATGTGTTGATATTGAGGCAATGATTCCATGCAATGGCCTGGGCCCTCTGACTCCTTGGGCCCCTGGGTTTGGGCCCGGTAGGCCCGTGCAGTAATTCAATCCTTGACTACCAGTGACAGTTGGCTGTTGATAGCTGGCAGTGATAGAATTTAGAATATCGAATAACTTGAAGCACATAGTGCTCTGTTCTTCATGGTTGGTGATATTAGTTACCTTCTAGCCTTCTACATTTGAGCAAGCACATTTTCATAGTGCATGGTGGCACAGTCTAGTTAGGTTATATTCTGAGGTGTGTCTCTCTGTTAGTCAGGTGATGGCACACATATTCTAAAAGAAACAGATTTTGGGCTATGTATCCAGTGGCAGATATATGTGGACTGGTAAATATCCCATCACTAGAGACATATGCCAAATGTCTTGTTTTTGTCCATGAGAAAGTATGGAGATGGGTATCACAGATCAGCCAACGATTACATTGTTACAGTGCAGTTATTTTACAACAGAACAAAGCAGTTTGGCACAGGAACTGCTACAAATCCACCTGTAACAGTGAGCATCTGCAGCATGCTAAGATTTGTTACTAGAAATCATGTGAAGCAGGCAGGACTCAGTGTCTTCAGAAAAGACACGGTAGACCATCTTCTGAACCTGCAGCAACACCTGCAACTGCATCAAGTCCATCTAGAGGGACTTTGTACACTTGTTCAGCAACAGCTGCTGCCAGCATAGATAAGTGCTTCTTCTGTCAGAAGCAGAAAAAAGAGCGTCTTCATGAGGTGTCCTCTTTCAATGCAGGCAACCAACCAAGAACTACAAGTAATATTTTGAAGTCAATGACTTTTAACAGGTAGCCAGTATAAAGATGCTAGGATGGGGAAATATGTTCATTTTTTTTGTGTGTGAGCAGCTGCATTTTGTATAAGCTGTAAGCTCTTTGGACAGGTATTATTACAGCCAGCATAATAGCATTGCAATAGTCTATCCTTGAGATGACAAAACATTAATTTCTCGGCATCTGGTAAGGATAAGGACTTCCTTATCTTTGAAAATGTTCCTTAAATGGTAAAATTAAGTTTTGGTGATCTGTTTTATGTGATTATTTAGTGCTAGGTCCTGGTCAATTATAACTCCTAGGTTTTTAACACTTGTGGATGAGGTCAGGGGAAGATAACTATATGTAGCCTGTGATGTGGATAGGATATCGCTCATCTTTTTAGAACCTAAAACCATGACTTCTGTTTTATCGGAGTTCAAAAGCAGGAAATTATTTGTCATCCATGTCTTTATATCTCTTATACATGTGTCAAGTTTGGCTAACGGTGTTAATTCATCAGGTTTTATGGAGAGGTATAGTTATGTATCATCTGCTAAACAACAGGGGCCCCAGTACTGAGCCTTGAGGCAATCCATATTTTACCATAATCTGGGTAGATGGTTTATTATGGACCTGTACAAATTGTTGACGGTTAGGAAGGTATGATCTAAACCAAGCGAGTGCTGAGTCTTTGATGCCTACCAAATTTTCAAACCTAAATACTATGTCATTGTCTATGGTGTCAAAGGCAGCGCTGAGGTCCAGGAAGACCAGTATCAATACAAGGCTAGGTTTTTTTAAGGGAGGGCTTAATAAGAGATGTCTTAAACGACTGCGGTACATGCCATGATAGCATTGAATTATTTATCATCTAGAGCAAAACATTGTCCAGGAAGGGGAGAGCAGTCTTAAGAAGGTGAGTAGAAATAAGGTTTAGTGGGCTAGTTGTAGATTTTGATGAGGAAATTGTGGAGGTGAGATCTAATATGTTTATGTAAATGAATTAGGCCTAAATGTTGTTTGAGGGCTCATCTGTTATTCTGTGATTTTGCTATATTTCAGCAATGGAGTATGTGTATTTGGTGAAACTGATTGGTTATTGATCTTATCTCTAATTGTTTGACATACAATCATAATACTGACATACAATCATACTGCTGAAAATAAGAAAATAACTGTTTTGTGAACTTTATTCAACATAGCCAGAGATTTAGGCGAAATGTATGGTGTTAATTATAGTGAAATATACAAATTCACAAAAATAGGGTTAAAACAGGTAAAAAAAAAAAAATGGGAGACATAATTTTTCTCCATGTTCAATGACCTCTAAAGACAGTCCAACCACTCTCCAAAAATTAACATTTCAATCCCACAGAAACCACATAGGCACTCAATTATAGTCAGGGGGCCTGTCACTTTAAGACGTTTGAGGGAACCTTTGCAATTGTAACACAGTTGAAAGGCTGCTGATGTGTGGATGCAATTCATAACGTTTTCTACATAGTTAAAATAAAGGTTCGTACTTCTCCTTGGGACAAGCACTTTTGAATTTTGGAAAACACTTTTCCATTTACATCGGGATTTTGCAAACATTCAGTGTCAGAGTCAATAAAATGAGCCCTTCAACGAAATTGACAAGCAGCAGTAAGTAGGCTAAGCATGCTAAATTCGACATCCAAACAGTATTCTAACGTTAGCTTTGAGATACTGCTTGATTTCATAACTTAACTTAGTTTAGTCTCTTCAATGTAGCCTACTATGTTGTGATGAGACCTTAGCAGAATTCACTTCAATGCAGCAGTTTTGAACAAATTTGTCACGATGCTAAGCGGATTTAATAGCAATTTAGCCAGACGTCTTCTATGCAATGCTTCTATGTGGCAACAACAATCCTTCAACAATCGTGAATATTTATGCACATGCAGAGGAGTAGCAGCGGGCTACGAGAGAGAGCGGAGCGGGGCAAGGAAAGGCTGCGTGCGTAAAAAGCGCAGCTCAATGGCAATACAAGGATTTGACCTTATATTTAATTTAAATTAAATTAAACATAGAATAATAATCTGTGGCGGGCGATTTTTATTTCGTGGCGCCTCGCCACAAAATAGTCAATGTTTGGGAAACACTGCCGTTTGTTTACAAGCCTGAACTTCAGCTCTGCCCCGGCACAAACAATCAATCAGGGGAAACCTCACCACACTTCTCCTCATCCTCCCTCCCTCCCCTTTTCCCTTCCTCCAGTTTCCTCTCCTCTCCTTTCCTTCCCTTTCCTACACAACACTTGGACCGCCAGCCGTTTCTGACATCACTGCGGTCTATTTTCCACCCTCTCTCGTTTGACATATTAAGCTGACAGAGGCTACAACAGAAAGACAATGACAATTGTGCACCAGTACAGAACGAAAAGGCATTTGGGGTTGACAAATCTTCACCCTAATTGGACAATTTCCTTCAGGTTTAAAAAGGAAGGCAGAAGAATGGAGGGGGCCCCGGGGCCTGTATTCGAAAGCATCGCCTGCACATGAGTCACAGGCGTCCTTTAATCTGCCGGATTTTAAATAACATGAGATTCACTCCACTTCCTCACCGCCACCATCGAGCAATACCACAATCCTTTCCCTCTCTCTCTTTCAAACCACGTTTGCAGAGTCCTCCTCCAGGGGCCGGTCAACTGTCGCTCGTGTGTCGTGTGTGAAAAATGCAGCCACAGCCAGAGCCAAGGAGGCTGAGAGTGGCTAATTAAACTAAAATTAAAAGGTACCGTTAGTGATTCTGAATGGCATTACATCCGTTGATATTTGAAACAAACACCAACAAAACTGCAGAGAGTGTCTTCCCTCCCCAAACTCCCCTTCCTCATACTCCCAGCCTTCCCTACTGGTGTTCCACTTTGTTTCCAGTTAAAGGAGCCAGGGCTGTGTATGAAGACCAGGTACTTGTTTGCTTTTTTTTACAGTGTACTCACGGAAGGGAGAGCTTGTGAATCTTGAGGGGATACTCACTAGGTGGGTTTACATGGACACTTTTATTCCGATTAGAATCAGAATAATGGCTCAATCGGAATCATAGACTGTGTATATGTATGTGTGTATGTATATGTATGTATATATATATATATATATATATATATATATATATATATATATATATATATATATATATATATATATATATATATATATATAGTATATGTATAGTCTATGAAATGACACAAATAAACACCTTGATTGGAATAAAATTGCCGACCCGATTAGAATTTTAATCGGAATGAAAGAGTAGGTGTATTTCGTTCTTATTCCAATTGAACGGCTGATCAATCGGATTGCCCGCTGTAGCTTCTAAAGGAAAAGCAAAGCAGCAACAGCTATTCCGATCAAAGATTCTAAAGTGCTTCAGAGCATCTGATCAGAATAGAACCTACCCCATGTAAACAGAGGACATGGAATTTTAATTTGGAAAGGTTAATCAGAATGACATAAAAAAAAAAAAAAACTGTTCAAGTAAACCGCTTACAATCGCTTAAGGCACCTTCTAGAGGCACAGGACAGACCTGTAAATTAGGGCCACAGCCACCAACATCCTCCGTTTCTTTCCAATCAACATCCTTCCTCTCAGCCAACCCAAATTCCAAATATAACTACTATGCATGGTGCAAGTACAGCCTTCTACAAGAATGTTTAAAGATTTGTTGAGTAAGGAAATTAAATGGCATAATGATATACTGCAAATGCACAATGACACAGGCTAAAGATGCACAGAGGCTATAGATGGAGCATCAGGCTGGGTGGCCTACCTACCCTCTAAATGTGAGTCCTGGCTTTTTTAACTTTGATGGGCGGTTGCCAAGAGGAGGCAATTGATGAATTGAAGTGAATTGCGTAACCTAGCTGCAAGAGAGGACTTATTCACCCCAGAGGAGAGAGAGACAGAGACAGAGACAGAGACAGAGAGAGAGAGAGAGAGAGAGAGAGAGACAAGCGAGCGAGTCAAAGGCAGAACCATGATTACCATTAGGGGCTTTAATGGCGAGTACACACACACACACACACACACACACTATATATGAACTGTGAACTGTCTGTGGTGATTTCAAACAACGTGTGTGTGTGTGTGTGTGTGTGTGTGTGTGTGTGTGTGTGTGTGTGGTGCTGAGTTCTCGGGGCGGTGAACCATCAACAGTGTGTCCTCAGTGTCCATCCTGAGCGGAGCGACACATTAACCCCACAGAGGAATGCTTCCACTCAGACTGCAGACAAGCCCTGATCTATTCCCTCGCCACACACAGACTTCATTATGAAGAGAGGAACAGAGAGAGAGAGGAAGAGGGAGGGTGTGTGTGTGTGTGTGTGTGTGTGTGTGAGTGAGTGAGAGAGAGAGAGAGAGAGACAGAAAGTGAGAGTGAGAGAGAGAGAGAGAGACAGAAAGTGAGAGTGAGTGATAGAGAGAGAAAGAGAGAGAGAGTAGGTAGAGTGACAATGAGTGTGAGAGAGAGACCGAAAGTGAGAGAGTGAGTGAGTAAGTGATAGATAGAGAAAGAGAGAGAGAGAAAGAAAGAGAGAGTGTAGGGAGAGATAGAGAGGGCAGAGTGACAATGAGTGAGACAGGCCAGACTGACAAAGATATGGAGGGAGGGAGAAAGAAAAAGGAAGAGAGTGTGAACTGAAGAATGTGACAGTGGGGGGAGAAGAGGGCAGGAGTTAGCATAAAGGGAACCCCTCAGTCCCTGTGCATAGAGCATCGCATCCACACGCACAAGCTTGCAATGAACAAGAGCAGCTCCTCTCGGGGCTTACACGCTTCTCGCTAAAGAAACAGTGTAAGGCATTGCACATCCCAGGCCAAAATCGGATGGGTGCAAGATCCAGTACAAGAGTATCCAACTAGGGGTGGGCGATATATATCGTCTGCGATAATATCATGATTGTTGTTTTAACGATGTGCAAATTTACATTATTACTTTTGTCCATATCGCCCATCCCTATATCCAACGAGAATAAGGGATATGATCCACACACCATGTGGCTTACATTCACTTTTTTTTGTTTGCTTGTTTTGTGATAATCAAAACGAGTGACATGTGAATGGTAGCTAAAAGCTGTGCGGATCATCCCATATATTCTTTTTGCTTACAGGCTTCTCCCACCAAAACAAACACCGCCGGCACTCGGCCGCAGTCAGTACCAGGGTTGCCAGCTGCAGTAAGCAGGCACCTGGAGCAGAGGCTAGGAAAGCAGTGATGACTGCAACGCACAGTAACAGACAAACACAGTCTCCTCGCCTGCCGACAACCAGCCTTTTAAGCTTCCACAACAAGCAGCCTGAGCGTTGACGTCTGTGTGCAGTCTAATACAAACAGACAAGCAGCTCTGAAATAATAATGCAGTGGTGGTGGAGCATTCTCACGAGAGACTTAAATATCTACAAGCATTTTCAGTGGGGATGCAGTGGCTAAGAGTGAGTGGACACTCCTATCCAAACAAGAACCACTGCCAAAAAACACGAAGAAATGAAGGGGAATTTATGGCCGTTGTTTCCACACACACACAGACACACAACACACAGACACACAACACACAGACACACAACACACAGACACACAACACAGACACACAATAAAGAAAACAGTTTCGTCAGGGAGGCAGGCCATGTCTTAATCATCTGCAACCTTGTCTGCCTGCCTATCGCTGACATTACATTAGGGCTGCAGGTCTACAGAGATCAGCCTGATTCTCTCAGTAGAACTTTGACCCTGCTGGTTGCCTAGAAGCAGGGCCAGTGCTCCGTAGCTTTGAACATCTTGGATAGCTCATGGTAGGGCAAACATAGACAGACATACACAAACACAGCCCTCCTCCACCTCCATCTCCACCCAGCCCCAGTAATCCATTATCCACGAGTATTGTGTGCCACAGACAAAGCAGAGATAAGAGGTGGAAAAACGTGCCGTATTTACAAGGCAAACAAACCCCTTGGCTTGGCACCCTCACAAGGCCGGCTCGGTCACAGCACAGCATGGCTGGGCGAGGGGCGATGGCCCAGCTGATAGGGAGGCCGAGGGCATTCCACACATTCCAGACACACACACACACCTGTTGTCTCCACTGAAGAGGTGTCAGGTAGTGGTAGTAGTAAATTAGACGTTAAATTAAATTGTTTAAAATCTACATTTCATTAAAAAAAAAAACAAATCTAGAACTTATGGAGGTAGTAAGAGGTAAAGAGGTAAAGTTCCAGAGAGAGAGAGAGAGAGAAAGACAGAGAGAGAAAGAGAAAGAGAGCAGGGACGCAGGGTCCGAGTTACAACCAGAGCCCGAGCAGGAAGTTCTCAGAAGAGATGAAACAAAGAGTGGAACCAGGCCAAAGTCCAGCCGATAGCCTATATCACAAAGTGACACCATAACACACACCATGATACGCATACACACCTCACACCAGCTGTGCTTCCAAAGATGGCACAGGAATAGAGCAGCCACAGACCGGTCTGGAGATGGCAAGACTCAGCTAATGAGAATAAAACTACAGCATATTGGATCAACACTACAACCTGATTAAAGGACAGCCATTTTTAGGTGCATCATTATACCTTACAACAAGCATCACTGTTTCGGCTCTGTCCTGCCTTCCTGCATCTTCAGGGATCTACTACAGTGCAATCTGTATGAATGTAAGTGTGTGTGTTGTCTGTGTGCATTAACAAACTGAGCAGGCAACACAAGACAAAACAAACAAACAAAAAAAAAGTTACCTCTAAGTTACCTAAGAGCTGTGGATGCTCTACTCCGACTTGAACTCTCATAAGCCAGGCTGGGTCTCCCCCTCATTCCTGGCCTACAGGCTGCTGTAACTTAACTTAGCAGCTTGGGCATTCCTCTGGGGATTGCTCAATGGCTGCTTCTCTAAAGAGAGCTTGACTGAGAGAGAGGACTGAAGAGGGCATATGGCCAGCTGTACTACTTTGTTGTGGGCAGGAAGGCACCTCTCACAGCCCCTGAGCGAAGTGGTTCACAATTTGGGGAAAATATCTAAATTGTGATTTTTGTCAGAGATTTTACAATTGCGATTTGATCTGCGCTATCATTTTTGAAAGTCAAACTTCAGTCCAATATTCAAAATTTTGCTTGTGGCCACTTGTGATCGGTGAGAATGCCTTGCACAGCATTCCTACTAGGTGAGCTTCATGGTCTGTTACACAAGGAGGATGACATGCATATAAAAATATATATAGATGCAACATATAGACATATACATGTGACAGGATAAACCATTAGGACAGAGCTACACGATTAATTGAAACCAATTAGTTAATTGTATTATTTCAAATTGCGATTTCAAAATCGATTAGCCTAATTGTGCAGCCCTACCCTAAGCCATCCAAGATGCTTAAAGCTACTGAGCACTGCCCCTGCTTCTAGGCAACCAGCAGGGTCAAAGAGAATCAGGCTGATCTCTGTAGACCTGCAGCCCTAATGCAATGTCAGGGATAGGCAGGCAGACAAGGTTGCAGATGATTAAATACCTTAGATATCTATGTAGGTCATAGATAACTAAAGGAAAGTGTCTAGCACATTAGTCATTTGTTTTTGAGAATGAGAGTATGAGTCTGACCACACACACACACACACACACTATATAGAGAGAGATGAGGTGGGATCAGGGAAATTACCCAGGCGGACTCCAACCTTGGTCAATTTATTTATTTTCTTTTTTTTATATAGACTCTATGAGTGATGCACTGACTGGAGAGCACTTTAAATGTTGTTGTACCTGTGACAATGACGATAAAGATCTATTCTATTCTATGGGCATGTGGACCCGATATGGTACGGGTGCTATAACCACTTGTGCCACAGCGCCCCCCAACAGCGAGTGCCTCTTCTGCTTTCCCTCTGTCATATAGTGGGGTACACGAGGGAGAAATGGTTGGCCTGGGTTTGAAACCCAAACCAGACACTGCTAGTCCCTGCCGCTTTGGGTAAGAGTCTGGTAAATCCCTCACACCCCAATCCGACAAAGAAATACAGTGGCTCAGAGATAGGCGGGTCCTGACTGAGGTGATTTCCCACTGCCTAAGCCAGACCTCAACACTGATGACCTCATAAGAGAGAAACCTTGTTCCCTTGCAGCTTGCAGTGTGAAGTGTGGAAGAGTGAACCTGAACAACTGAATTGTAATTGCCTAAGTCTTTCAGGTCAGTTCAGCTGGGTTGCCACCTCTGGAGGCTAAACTATCCTAACATTCTCAGATTGATTGCCAGGCGCCCAGACAGGACCAAAACATCATTACACTTGTGAGGACTGGAGGTGTTTTCATTCATTGAGATTATCTGTCTCTTCATATACAATGAGCATGCGGTCACAGGCCTTGTAAAATATCCCTGAAATCAATGCTGGGGAGTGATACCAGAGCTCTGGTCTGTTCTTTTGTCTGGCGGAGAAACAAAGAAACACCAGAATGGTGAGTGCATTCTTTCTCTCCCCCAGAGCACATTAATATTACATAAACTCATGGTGAACTCTGGTGTGAAGACACACAGGCAACCCTCCCCCTTCCCCCTCTCTGTCCCCCACCATACTGCTGAATGCTTCATGAACAGTGCTCTTTAACGCCAGAGGCAGTCAACAAGGAAATGATGTCATCCACATGTGCCCAGATTTCCTTGACTGACAATTGTCACCAGAAAGCTCAAGGCAATCTGGTAATATCAAAGCAGGCTACATTCCATGTTAATTACTTAGTTTAGGAACAGTCCCATTTGTGGTGTTTGAGTGATTGGTGGGAAGCAATTTGGATTTTACAATTCCATTTCCACGGCCCTGAATGGAAGCTTTTAGTCCTACAGTGCTTTTGCAAGGAGGCATGCATGCATGCCTGTGTATGTCTGCTTGGCAGTGGAAAAGCCAGAATAACCATGACGATAGAGCCATGACGCATAACCATGACGATAGAGGGAAGTAAACGAAAGGGAGAATCGAGCCTTAATTTTTTTTTGTGTCCCTAATGACTTCTGTTGCCATGACTTCATATGGAATGCCTTTTACTCACGGAAAACAGAAATGAGCCAAAGCATCTGTAAGGGCACGGTGCTCACAGCAGAACGTCAAGCCCTTGGAGAGAGCAAATGGGCACACACACACGCACAAGCGCACACACTCCCATTCGCGCACACACACACGCACTCTCCTGTTCCTGTTCCCCAGAGTGTGACTATAGGGAGTGGAGCCATCACAGGCAGCCAGACACCTCTATAATAGGCGAGCGTGTCAGAAAGAGGCCGATGATGAAAACTCAGGAATCAGAATCGGAATGTGAATGGAACCACTGGCTGTGTTCCTCCACCTGATGAGCTCACATGGGTGGGCAGGAGGCAGAGGGCCAGCCACTGCCCCTCAGAGCCCCTTACACCACAGGAGGGAAGCTGAAGGACCAAGCAGACCATCAGCCCGCCAGGATTAATACCTCACTGCTGGACTAGTTTGTGTGGTCTCTGGGCATGGAAGCACATAATACCAAGTGCTTAAGTCAGGTGCCAAATCACACGCTTTAGTACTGAGGGAGGGGGTAGTTGAGATGCTGCAGGAACAAGTTAGGCTATTCACCAGAAAAAAAAAAAAAAAAAAAAAAAATCATCAAGCTGCTTATGAAATATACTGAAGTCAAGAGTAAATGTGTGTCGATCTGTTTTCTCCTCCTGTTTACGGCCTGCTGACTGCTTCGCTCGGGAACACACACGCTTGACGCCATCGCCAGAGGAATTCTATGTGAACATCCCCCATCCCTCTATTCAGCATGGCTGCATGTGCACTGCTCCCTTCCTGAGGCTGGCTGCCTTGTTTCCCCATCCACTTAGAGGCCCATCTAACTCATTACGCTGTGGATGAGTGCCTCACTACTGTTGGATACCGATGGGGCAGCCTGCCTGTCTCTGGGTCTCTCCATCTCATCGCTCCGTCTCCACTCAAGCCACACGCCATCTTGGCTTAGGGACCACCAAGGCAGCTCATAGCACACAGCACAAGGCCAACATATGAAATCATGTTAGCATATTAGACCACACAAGCAGACACATGCAATGCATGCATGAAAAAAAGCCCAGCAGTTGTGGCTGATGATTAGGCTACATCCCATCCACAGAGAGAGCTGATGTGCACTGTGCTAGAAAGATGCTGAGATGGGCTAAGCCCCGTACCGCTTTGTGTGCCTTTTCAGAGTTCAGCAAGCAAAAGCTGGAAAATGCCTGCAATCATTGTCTGTGACTGTCAGCGTTGCAAAATGCACAGCAAATAGCAATTACTAAGATTTATACACTGTGGGGACTGAGGCGTAGATGGATGGCAGCGTTTATTTTTTTGTTTTCGTTTTTTTTTTCTCCTTCAGCCAACAAAACAAGGGGACTGGCAAGAGCAGGAATGAAAAACGTGCGGAATGCCACTTGGTTTGGAGTGGAGGGAAAACAGCTGAAAAACAGATCAAATTTCTGATTTGACTTGCATCCAAGAGGACAAGAGCAAAATTGAGAGAGGAAAAAAAGAGAATGAGAGCGATTGAGAGTGAAAAGGAGAGCAGAAAGAGACGGAGAGAGAGGGAGAGTTTGCGGGGAGCTGCCTTGCAGTGCCAGAGGAAAAGTGGGTAACCCACTTACTTCCTACTCGCTAGAAGATCCTCTCTCTCTTGGTCTCTTATTAAAATTGATGTGCTTAATGACTGGTAAGACAGGGATGTAGCTCCCTAGCCTCGCTATGCTGCCCATTCGCTGCCTGCCTGGGCCCAGCTTGATGCATGGGTCTGGAGGGAGAAAGGAGGGGTGCGTTGGCCTTGTGGGGTTGACCACCCACACAGCATTATGGGTAGGGATGAATGGCTCGAGTCTGGGGGACTGCACGATCAGTAAAGTATGTGTGTATAGGTGTGTGTATGGGTGTGTAAAGCCAAAAGAGCAAGCAGAAGAGAGATATGAAGAGACATGGCAGGACCGACTAAAATATGTTACTGTGGTACTCGTCCTCTCCTTCCACCTCTGGGGGACAGAACAGTCAGTACTGTGTGTGAGTATGTCTTTTTTGTTGCTGTTAAAGGACAGCTCCAGTCTAAGAACAACCTCGGGTCTATATTTGGATGATAGAGAGTATAAATGGCACAAGTGAGAGACGTCACTATGCAACCTCATCACCTGCCCCCGGCACTCCTGCTACTGGGTCATCGCTGCCTATCACAGTCCATCCCCCTGTACCCTCTGCCTCTGCTTTGAACCCTCTGCTTTGAAACATCTAAATTGGTCCTCTTCCAGCCTCCTCCTCCTGAGCATGATCCCGTCTCTTCCATGCCTCCTCCTCAGCATCTCTCACATGCATCTTCCTCAGAGTCTCTCCCATGCCACCTCCTCAGCTCCCTCATGCCTCCTCCTCCTCCTCAGTGTGATCCTGCCTCACTCATGCCAGTTATTGTCAGCAAACCAAACCCCCACCCGCCCGGCACCCCTCCCCTCTTACTGGCAGAGGCATATAGTTGGAGAAGCCAGATGAGATCAGATCATATGAGGATAATTAGGACATCTGGTCTCTAAGAGAAGACAGAGCTCTTAATAGTCCGCTGCCGTAGTAAGTAAGGGGCTATGTGGGCAGACTAAAGGGACTGGTGATTAGGCGGCCTCTTTGCCGTATAAAATGTCCTCCTGGTCCATAGACACCTTTGCCCAGCTCGTGATATCAAATTAGAGAACGCTAATGAGGACCTGAATGTGGAAACGTGACAGGGACAAGACAAGTAAGCTAGCCAAAGACAAATGCTCTGGCTTTTTAGGACGAAAAAGAATGTTTGATTCACACAGCCACAGCTATTATCTAATAAATGCAATGAACTTTAGCTGCTTGGCTTAATTTGGCTCTCAAAGCACACTTTTTCAGAAAAAAGACAAACGCAAACTGCCCCAAAAAAAAAAACCTTCAGACAAGGTCATGAAGTGATGACGAAAACAGCCATCACAGCCAGTGGTAGGACAGTGCTCTGACAGGACCATCCACGATGAGTCCTACAGCTATTTCCACATCTGTCAAACAGCATTCTCTGGAGTCCCCTGCATGTCACAATCTCCACAATGATCCCGTGGATGGAGCCTGACAGTTGAATGACGACCAGACCTGCAGAAAATATTGACTAAGACCTTTATTCAGAAAAGTGTAAGCTAAACCAAGCTCTCCATCTCAAAGCAGAGGGCCATGCACTGTACCTGTTTAGAGAATCTGCTTTTCTTTAGTTACAAATACAATCCCATCTACTCTGATAGAACTGTTAATGTAACATTTCAGACAGTCCATCCAGACTGCATTCTAATGAGGCAATAACCTTGAAAGAAATCAGTAGTCTTCCTACACATGATCACATCTGGGCCTATAACCATTGCAGGCCTTGAGCCTAGTCTATCTTGCACACAGGCGAGCTGGCTCATGGCATGCAATGGCTATAGGCTATACTTGGACTTGGAGAGGGAGACGGGATCCTCCCTTGGTTTCCCCTGACTGCGCTGGTTTGAAGTTACAGGGGGGATGGGGTGCCCACCACTCACGTTTCAGGGAAAGCAGCAAGCGAGAGCCTATATCCACCAACAGTTCCAAGAGACGCCCTACAAACTCTTTCGGAATGTAGGCGATGTGATAAACCCCATATGGCCATGTTTTGCCACTAACTAAACTACTGTGAGATACGAATAACAAATAACAGGACAAACACACCAATTGTCTTGACTGCATCTTGCACAACATGTGGTCTACTCCGGACAAGCTAAAGGCACTCCTGAAAATCTTCAATATTTCAGAGTCAGAACAGAGGTATATGTGGCTCACTAGAACACAATTATACCTTTTTACTGAACTAGAGGCTTAAAGAAGCCCTATGCAGGTCTGGTTATTCCTTCGCTGTTTCTGGGTTTTCGCCTGATTTGGGCTCGCATTTTCACGACATAGCTCCCCCTGCAGCTTCGGTAGCAAGTGACTGCTACGCTAAACCCCCACTAGCTAGCGAGCTAGCCATCAAGAAACCAAGCTACACACATACAGGGCTCACAATAAAACGGTCGAGCAAACATTGTTCAAGAGACTATCAAACCACATTACAAAAACGAAGTTCACCCAAGGGTAGGCTACTTACAATTTCAACAGCAACAAAGCAAAGTCGGAGTCCGTTTTGCAGTCTTTTTAGAAACTACAATCTGACTACATTTTCGAGGCGCGATTGGATACTTACGCTGAGTCACATCCGGATGTGTTCGGACCGCGACCAGAAAGTTGCATATTCGTTTTTTCCGCGGAGAAGCACTAGGGGGAGACGAAGCACCAAATGACCCAAAAAGTGTTGTAGAACCATCAGAACGACTCTCAACCTGCATAATTAAGGTCATTTTTGCTAAAATTGTTGCATAGGGCTTCTTTAATTCATTTTGCTCTTGTAGCTGAGAGCCTCTTGCTTCTATGTTCAGTAATGTGCTAGGCAGGCATGTGATGCCACCCGAAAGAGATCAAATGAATTTTGGTTTTATCAATGTGTTGTAAATAAACTGCCGCCTATTCCCTGTATGGTTATGGTTACGCTTTTGTCCAGCTGTTTTTTGTAAGCTGTAGCTTACATGATCAGAGAACCTCAAAAACACACAACCAATGACTTTTTTTTTTTTTTTTTTTTTTTTTTAGTGACTGAGCTTGTGGGACATTACTCAAGTTCAAACGGCACTCAGCCACTCAGAGTGAAGCTTCATACACACTAACCATTCTAACCATATTACTGGCTTCCTGTGCCTCACTGCTGCGAACAGTAAGAAGGCGGTTCAGTTCAACACACACACACACACACACACACACACGCTTAGAAAGAGGGTATTACAGAGGTAGTGTTGGAGTGAGAATGATGAAGGCTGCAAGGGCCTGGAGAATAACAAGGACTTATCCATTAACAAGGGGGAAAGTAAAGGGAAATATATTACAGAAATGAACCGACTGCAATGCAGTGTAACAGTTAACACTAGTTTGAAACGTGCGTGTGTTAAAATGTACTGAATTTAGACTGCAATTTCAAGGGCAAGTGCAGATTCAGGGTGCAGGTAAGTACATACCCTCAACTTGAGAAGACAATGCAATCTCTTGTGGTTAAAACAAATGCAGAGGAAACGAAAGGCGGAGCAAGCATTCAAAAAAGACAATGCTCCAATTGCCGCCCAAACGCAGCTCCACCAATGAGCTGTGCTTTTGAGCTACCAGTTCTCATGATGGCGGGAGGGTTCTGTAGCACAGCTCAACCAATGAGCTGTGCTCTTGAGCTACCACTTCTCATGATGGCGGGAGGGTTCTGGAGCACAGCTGATAAAATAACCACGACAGGAAGTTCAGCTCTGATAGACACACCACTCAGAGATGCCCAGTCCATTACCCGCCCCGGCCATGCGATTACAAACATGCCTGCATCACGACTCAAGTGTCACACTGGCTAAAGACCTTGCCATGAGGTCACGTCAATTAGACACTCACTCCGCCACTCAATAGGGTCTTTTACTGAGGAAGCAGAGCTCAATGAATTAGATTGCGGTAGTTGGTGTGACATTCTCCTTTCGTGCTGTTTGGTCAATCATGCATGCTAAAAATGTACCATAATATGGAGTTCGCCAAACGCTGAGGCTGAAACTTGAGGTGAAGCCACTTCCTTTTGCCGCTTCCCTCCCAAACCCATCCCTCTCTGGAGCTTGTGGTGTTCAAATTTGATTAAAGGAATTTAAAGGTCCCTTTTAAAAGCAGAAGTTTATGCAGAAACACTGTGCATTCTAGGATCAGAGTAGAGTAAATATACATCAACTATTTGAGCTTGCTAATTAGCACACACCATGCAAGTAGAGATGATGGACGACTGCACGACCTCAAAATCATGCCAGGCTTTTATCATTCGAACTTAGAATTTAACACGTTCCGTACAGCTCCAACAGGGCCGTGCCCCTTACCCTGGACACTCCAAAAAAATAAGCTCAAAGCGAACAGAAACGCCAAATGCAGCTAGCGTCCTTGCCCCGCTGTCCTGCCCCACTTCTGCCTAAAAAGACATCATGCTCACTTGACCTTGGGAAATGGTTCTGACAAGGCGAGGCCATGGCACTTCAACCGCACGTCCCTGCCTCTCACATGACTGTCAGCAGTAATTAGCCTCTGTCAGAAGTAGGCCAGCCCTGATGACTCCCAGTCCTCTGGTCACTCGAACACCTCCAGGGCCATAGCCCCCCGCCTAACCTCGCCTATCTATCTATGGCCCGGTGGGTGATTGCTCTACACTGTGAAGGGACCAGCATCGACTGGCTGGCTGGTTGATAAAAGAAACACAATGGCAGCCACACAAACATACAACACAAGTGTCAGGTCACAAGGGGAAGGAGGGGTCAATGGCCACCTCGACAGACACAGTGATGAGGCGTAAAGCAGTTGAGTAGAGCAAGATAAAATAAGACCTACATCGATGAATCGCCATTTCACAAGACCACAGAACTAAGTTACTATTATGCAAAGATGCTACGCACAGACACAAGCTGCGATTGCTGTTATTGACTGCAATCAATCATGAATTCATTCCATCAATCAATACTTATCATACAACAAACACACCCTGACCATTCCACACCCATGTCTGAAAGTGACCTGATTGATCAAGATTGATTAGTCAATTAAGGTGAGTCCATCCAACCTTTTGGAACACTTATCACTAGTGTAACTATTTCTTCCATCTCCTTCACCCACACACACACTGAAGTCAGGGCTATATGCAATGTGACAGTGCTCAGTACAGTACAATCACACTTTTTCATGGGGAACGCAATCACTCCTGACCTTTCACTAAGTCTTTATCTGACAGCCTCGGAAATATGCAGAGCATTTACACTGGTACTGGCTCTTGGTATCCTCGTCTGTTCCTAGAAAGGGAGAGCAGAGGGAAATGATCTGGAGGGACTGATAGATAGCCTAATAAACAAATTTGTTGCGTGGGATTTTATGTGAGCACTACAGTAGGAGGAACACGTCAGAAACTGTGATAGAAAAAAAACTGATTTAGAAATATAGAACAGGGGTAAGCAACATTGTTCTGTGCAAATTATTGATTGCTGAAACACATCTCTATGGATAGAGATAAGCTGTGCACTTCTTGGAACTGTCAATTGTGAACATCATCACTGCATCAGCAGCATCCCAATGACTCTCCGTCAATTAATTTCCTTCCCATTCTGAGATTTGCATGTGACATTAGCGTTACTGTGAAAAGGAATGTCCTTCCTGCGGCTTCTAATTGTTTGGAGGAGATGAAAGGAGCCCGAGTGAGCAACACACACTTCCCACAGAGCTTCTGTCAGTTCGGCAGCCAATGTCAGCACATCCACGCTAGTGAAATGGAGAGGGAACTGCTACTTATTTCTCCTGCAAAATCTCAGATGCCACAACTTCTCAGTGTAATAAACCCACACAACATAGTTGCCACCAACACCAACATTTAAGTTTAAATTGAATCAACACATTTGGCATCAATTGAAAAGTAGACTTCAGTAGTCAGTAGTAGTTCAGTAGTCTTCAGTAATTATATGATAGCATAACCTCTATAGTCTTGTCTGAGTTTCACAAAGGATATGGATTAAAAAAATTAATCAAAAGTAAAACCATTTCATAAATGAAGCTATATAATTTAGTATGTAAATCATTGCCTGTGCCTGTATGTTGGCAATATACTGCAGCAGTCATTAAATAGAAATGCTTGCAGTCCCATAATAAAATAAAACCACACAGGCGTTTATTCAAGGGTCTCCTTCTGAAATTAAATTAAATTAAATTAAATTAAATGAAATGCTGCATGAGTCATTGCACTAACCAGAATAGAGCTCATGGTAAAGCAACACAATAGTCCTAGGCAGGTTGCAGAGATAGACACCAACTATGAGCCTGTGTGTAACATGTAGTACGTTTGTGGAGAACAGGCACAACAGGAGAAAAAAGAAAACTACAACAAGAGGCTACATCCTCTGAAATGCTGTGGGTGCTTCCAAAGGGCATCTCCCTTTCCTTCATTTCCTTATTTTCTGCTGCTGTGCTTTGCTTTCTTTCCATGTCTTCTTCCCTGAGTCACGTCACCCACTCAGAGATATTTTTACGCAGCCTTGCAAGAAACAAACAGCGATCTGGAAAAAACTTCCTCCCAGGTTCTTGATACTCCTTGCTCCAACACCATCCTCTCTAAACATCAGTCCAAAGGTTTGGAGTCTGCAGTGGCTGTGTGTATGAGGTGTATTCCGCTGATTGACAGTGGAGTTGAACATGCCCTTTCTTGGGTTAACATTCAGGAGAGACAAACAGGCATACCATTTACAGCATAATTTCTCGGAAGAATAGTCTGCTAAGGCCGATGGATGACGAGAAGAGGATTGCATCTACTGGACCATAGTCCGGTGTGTCGACCACATTATGCCGTGTATGCTCAAAGGCATAAGTGGCATTCTGAGGATTGCCAAATGTCAGGAAACCACTAAGGAAGCATCTGAGTCCCTGTCTCATTGTTCTGTCTCCGTCCTTCCAGTCCACAGAGGAGATCAGTAAGGGACACAGGATGGAGACATCCATTGCTGGTTTGCATATAGCCACTCATCAGATTATAACAATTAATTTTATGCAAGATAAGATGAAATATGTGCATCCAGAACGTTCCCAGACAGACAGCACTTGTTGTAAAGCCAGGATTATTAAGTAGGGCACACACAATTAAAAGGAAAAACCCTGCGCTCAAAAGCACACAAACGATGAGGTAAGCGCAATGGATGACGTCGCAATAATAATAGTAGGCTAACTCACTCTAAGCAAAAATCTATCCCGTACACTTATTCAATGCATTTTTCTTTCAATTATTGAATAAAGATGTTAATATATCTACGCAACATATTACTGGTCACATTAAATGCAATATTTAGAAATTGTGCCAAGACACCGTATTTAGCTGCCAGGTTTGATGTCACTACCTCTGTGCTTTTATGAGGAAGTATCTGTCGAGCTGGCTAGCGTTTTAAGATTGCTAGCTACACAGCTAGCTCAGCAGCTAGTCAACTAGCTATCTACTCAAAAACGAATAAGGAGCGTTGGACGCAATGCAAGATATATATAATTTCTGCCCAGTGACTATGTTCAAGACTATAAAATGTTCAAAATGGCGCAATCTAACTGCTGACCTATGCTCCACTTATTGCAAGTCTACCCACATGAAGCTTGCTAAATAATTAGCAGCTTCCTCAATTTTATAGCTCGGAGGCTAACGTTTATGTTAGCTAGCAGGCTAACTGTTACATTTGTTTATGACAAAGGTTGGAAGCGGAATAGCTTGCCGATGCCTAGCAAGCAAATACACGCGCTGAAATCGCATAAATTATAAGAATGTATAAGAACAAAAAGTTATTTATACTACAAGATATGGAACACATTAAACTGTAATGTAAACGCTTACGACGCAGAAAGGGATACTTTGTTCCCATCGAATTCAACTAGTTATCAGATAACTAGCAAAGAATAACATTACTGTCTTGTGTCTGCTTTTGCCAGATTGAGCGTTTTGATAAATGTAGTAAACTGTGGGAAACTGCATTCAGCATTCCAGTAGCTACTCCACAGTTCTGCCCAGAGGAATCTAGTGTATGTAAGCGTGATGGAGTGAGTTCATAATGTGAGGTTATTGAAGAGGTGAAGTTGGATGCTCTACTGAAAAAAAACGGATGCTCACTGCACACCATTTCTAGCGAGGAGTTCAAATGCAAGTTATTCTTTTCGAATTCTTCTGTAACTCACTGGTGAGATAGCTTGAATTGCCCCCATGAGCTGCGGGTGGTGACTTGCCACAACAATGTTTATCAGGCTTGCTTGACCATCGTGTGCACTTCACTGCGCGCACGAGCCCTGGCCATAAAGATAGTTACAGACATCAGCATTTCTTACCTGTAATTCGGCCCGCTCCACCTCCCATTGTGCTCGTTCCACTTCAAAACGGGCCCATTCGTGCTGCAGGAAGTGCAAGATCCCCGGGATACTGTACTGAGCCCTTACCGCCTCCCCTCCATCGCCTTCGGGCAGTGGTCCTTTTCCTCCACTTTGCAATATCGAGTTGTTATTATTGTTAAAAAAGACGCCGGGCCCTGCCTGTTCGTCCATGGCCGGGCTCGGGTAACAACACGGTACCAAATCGTTTCTGTGAAGATTCTCCTCCGCCGCTAACGTTAGTTCTCTCAAGATATGCGCCGCACTGAGAGCGTAGCGTAGAATCTGCCAACGGCGAGTTGAACTGGGGGAGAGCAAACTCAATTTCTGACAGCCAGCTGCCATTCAATGACGTCAGCCCGCATACTCACGCCCACAAGTGAGTGGGCGTTTCTTGAGACGCTAGTCGAGGCTTGTGGCGACGTTCCTGCAGAGACAAAAGGATGCAGCTTACAAAATATGTTATTGTACACATGTTTAAGTAAAGTTGATCAACATAATAAAGCCAAGATAGTTTTAATATCAAACACAAATAAAGCATCATTATATTAATTTGTACAAAAAGTCATAATGATCATAATCATCATGTCACATTCAATTCAACGCAAATATCCTCATGCATTTGAGCTTCTAGTTGTTGATCACATTGAAATCAAATATTACACTTAACACTTAATAATCAACGTTGAAATGATCCATTAACGGTATTCATATCAGTTATGTGGACATACCGTTCCTATTCATATCAATTCCTCTGGCAGAATAAGTAAGTATAAGTATATATACTCTTTTGATCCCATGAGGGAAATGTGGTCTCTGCATTTATCCCAATCCGTGAATTAGTAAAACACACTCAGCACATAGTGAACATACAGCGAGGTGAAGCACACACTAATCCTGCCCCAGTGAGCTGCCTGCAACAACAGCGGCGCTCGGGGAGGTGCCTTGCTCAAGGGCACTTCAGCCGCTTTCTACTGGTCGGGGTTCGAACCGGCAACCCTCCGGTCACAAGTCTGAAGCGCTAACCAGTAGGCCACGGCTGCCCCTGTGAATAACTGACACTGTGGTATTTAAAGACAGAATGTGCTTGAAAATTAGGATTAGGTGGATGTAGCCTATTATTTGTGCTCGTCTCGGGAAAGCCAGATCCTCTCAGCTGCTTCCCCAGGAGAAAACTGATTCAGACAGGTGAATATCTAGACATGGCGTGATCAGCTCTGATGCATCTCATGTCTCTTTATTGTGTTTTCCAGTTTTGCACCATCACAGCATATTACAGAATTCATAACAGACGTCAAGACAACAAACCAAAATAATGGAAACTTCAGTTCCAGTGTGTAAAAGCTAAAAATAAATATCTTTAATGCCATTCCAATGTTGTTGTGCAGTTCATTCATTTATTTCACATTCTGGTCCAAGAAACAAACAGCAAAAACAAACAAGAAATGGAAAGCAATAAGACAAAATGTAAATTCACTTTATCTTTTTTGTGCATTATCACTGACATGCTTTTTGATAAACAATAAACAATATCAGCAATACTTCACCAGTGTTGATATGGATAGATTAATGTTAAGTTAATCCAGCAGGAATAAAATGGCGTTTCAAATCTGCATTGACACTGCCTTGTATGACACAAGAAAACAAAGGCAACCAGCTGACATGAAACAGCTGAAAATGTACCTGCATCTCTAGTGAAATGGGGAAACTGTATACAGACTTTTCCATGATCCTTTCAAGCTATGCTTTAATGGTAACATTGGCAAGTCTTTCCACATTAAGGTTATAAATGAACCATGCTAGACTCAAGAGTATAAGAGCTAGCTGAAGTAGTCTGCAGTATGATTTCTTGTTAAAAACTAACTAAGGAATGAATGGGGAAAAAAAATCAAACATAAGGCATCTAAATAGGACAAACAAGCAAGGAGGAAGCAAGGCAAAATAACAAGGACAGAACAACATACAGTGACAATTAAAGTTACACGGGTCAGTGATTCATTGAGAATGAGGGAAATGACACCATGATATAGTGCTTTCAAATGTGCTTCATGAAAATGTTCTATTCATTACAATTCATAATGCAGTGTTCCATGTGACTCGGGGTGGAAAGGGAGAACATTCTGGAAAATGAGATTCCAACAATAAAAATCCCTTTTACAAATTCACTGCTGTAAGCACATGTTTCATATAGCGTCTGTGACACACAATATTAAAAAGGCCCTTTAATCCGTATGTACACATACTGTATATATTATTTCCACTTTTAGGGGGAGTGCACTCTCAAAAGCTCAGAGGAATGGCGACACAAACTCACTCTTTTACACACACACACACACACACACACACACACACACACACGCACGCACACGCACACACGCACACACGCAATCCAGTGACAGATATCAGTAAAACACAGTGAAACACAGTAACACAATGTGGGAATGAAAAGATACGGTCTCTTCAGAAGAAGCTCGTCTTGAGTTTGATCGTGGGCGCGGCCTGCACGGTGGGCTGGGCCTGCCTGGCTGCTGCCTTGGCCTTGCTGCTGGCCTGATTGGCCAGGATGGCCGTCTCTAGGCGGGTCTTCAGCTCGGGCGCTGCCCCAATCACAGTTTTGAAGGCGGCTGGGTACAGAGGCCCGATGCGCATCAGGTCCTGCAGGGCAAAGTTGTGCAAGCCCTTGGAGGCCGGCGCAGCCGAAGAGAAGGCGTTCTCGTCCAGCAGGTATGACACCAGGGTGGGGACAAGGAGCGCCAGCAACTGAACTCCTGAAAAGAGAGAGAGAGAGAGAGAGAGAGAAGATAAAAGACAAAAGACAAGAGACACAGGTGAGTGAGTCACTGATCAGACTAGAAGGGCAGGTGAGAACAAAGAAAGTGACTGTGTCAAAGGGACATGAAGTGACAGGACGCACGTACAGACAGACAGACAGACAGACAGACAGACAGACAGACAGACACACACACACACACACACACACACACACACACACACACACACACACAGAGGGAATATGTAAGTAAAGCAGAGTGCCAAAGGAGAGGGGTATGAAGCAAACATTAGATATTATGGTTCTGACAATAGATGTGGGTGAGGCGAGACTGACAGGTTCATTGTGTGCTCACACTGAGTGCTCACAATGGCGGCAGCGATGACCATTTTTACATATAATTATACTCCATCTCCTAGAGGACCCAAGATTGAGTCATCTACTCTAGCCTGACAGCTGTGCAGAATCCAGTGGACCTAAATTTAACAATGTGTGCAAAACAACCCAAGGCTGTTTTATGATTATGGTATTTAGCAGATGCTTTTATCCAACGCATCTTAAACATTAGATCAACAAACAAAATACTACTGTAATAGTCTTTAACATTAGAATAAAAGAAAAGTAGCAATGTATTGCAAAATTACCTATACTTCAAACAACTTAATTTTATCCAATGCAGGTTTGTTTTTGCGACTGGATTCCCCAAGCTGCTGAGCATATTTTATTTTACACATACCACTTCCACCCTTACCCATTGATACAGTACATGTGGATTTGTTTACAAACAGGCAAAGATAATCTCCTAAGAGCCATGTCGACTGACAAGGTAATATTACTCGATTTCATACAAATAGTAGGCTATTGCACAATTGGCGCAAAGTCATTTATGATTTCTCAAGGTTGCGGAAGTAAAGCTGCGAGGTTGATTCTCTGTAGACGGGTAGGTTACGGGTGGGAAGGTGCACCATTCTCCCAATTACAAATTAGTTTACCGTCAAAATGACTTCGAAGATGTTATATTATTTAAACGTAAGGCATCCTATGTACATTTTTAATGTTATCATTTCAATCAGTTTAGAGTTCAATGACTGGGTTGAAATCTCTTCCTTGAGGCTCTCTCTTTTCCTCCGTCTCTCTCTCTCTCACACTCTCCTCTCCCCCCTCACAGACTCTCACTGCCTCCATTATGACACTACCACAGAAGGCTGATGACTAACACTCACAACTTCCTGTCCACCAAAGGTGGCTGCAGAAAACCCCATCCAACGGGTTGCCCCTTACACACATTGCAAATTCCCATCACACACACACACACACACACACACACACACACACACACACACACACACACACACACACGCATAACCATTCAGAGTCCTCCAGGATGGTGTTGCGAGTGGGGACACTCTCACAGAAGGAAGCACTAGACAGGGCAGACTGAGGTAACACAAACTGTTCCAGGGCGATGAGCCAGTTGATGTAGCGCTGCGCTGTGCTGCGCTGTGTGTCTGCCTGTTTAGAATTCAGCGCAGGTTCAGAGAGGCACTCCGAGATGCAATTACAGAGCAGACACGACAAGCGGCTCCACTGACCCAATCGGAATCATCTAACACACAGCCATGCTTTACACCAGCCATCTCTGGATACACACACACACACACACTTTTGTCTGAGCTTTCAGACAAACAAAGGAGAGATGAGAAAGAGAGAGAGAGCCTGTGTGTGTGTATGAATGACTTTTCACTTAATAACGTTCTGCCTGTTTCAGTCTCCACAATAATAATTCTGTCTGCCAAATACTGCAAACATTTATATACATTTATTCAACTGTGAAAACATGTACATCAAAATGTAACTTTCACAGTGGGACAGCGTGTACTGTAAGATCGACATAAAACTCAAGAGTTGGAATGGAAGCTGAAGTTGAAATGAAAGTCAGCAGCCCATAAAGAGCACCAGACCGAAAGTTTCTCAAATAATAGAACAACATCCAATAGACTTGGACATCCGTTCCTAAATTTCATGCAACACATTTTCCACTATGCCTGATTTTAAACAATGAATGAATGATATTATAAATGTCACATCATTAAAAAGAAGAGAAATTTAATAGATTAACACTACACTGATAATCCCTGTCCCAATCCCAATCCCAGTATTCCAGCATACTCACACTTTGCAACAGCTTTACCTAGAACTCATTTAAATGAGGGGCAAAGTGCAAAGTCAGGCAACATGCAACAATGAACAGCACAATCAATTAGCTAATTCAACACCATGAGTAAGATCCTATGTTAAAGTTACAGTTACCATTGACCGACATTTAGCAGAAGCTCCTTAACCACTACACTACCACTGCCCACATTAGCGCTGCTCCATCCGAACATGCTAAGTGCAAACATGAGTGGGTTAGCGCAGTGCTCCCACACACCAGACAACGCTTTAGTTCATGTGCCAGACACCTCACTCGATGCCCACCTCTGCACTTCACCCATCATTTAAATAGTGGGGTAAGTGCTTGCGCATGACGTCGCGTTTGTTTATGTAGAGATGTTCGCTGAATGTGACAAAAAATGTTGTAGGCTTCCTCATACATTCGCTGACTGCACCTTTAAACTACAGGGTCCCTAAATGTCAACTTCAAACTTGTTCTCTACTCTGGACTTACGGTTCTGCTCTTCTCCCATAGCCACCAGGTTCTCCAGGACCTTGACCCCCTCCTGGACGGCCTGCAGCTCGGCGGGGTTATTGGGCCGGCTGCGCTCCACCGCCTTCAGCTTCTCCACCAGCAGTGGCGCCAGTGCGTGGATGTAGGGGGTGGACAGAGCGCGGCTGGAGTGCTGGAACACCGACATTAGCAGCTGGTAACAGCGGGCCTGGACCTATGGGTTAGGACGTATGGATGCACACACACATGTACACACGTACACACACACACACACACACACACACACACACACACACACACACACACACACACACACAATGAGCCTAAGTCAGAGAAAATCTGGCATCTGCAACACAAAGGGTCTAAATCTGACTCTGATCCGACAGCACTCCTTAAGCTGCAGACAGTTCACACAAATCTAGTGGCAAACTGAGAGGGGATTTCAGTCCGTACCGTGTGCATATGCGCAGGCTGTGTGAGCTTGGTGTGTGTTTGCATAGGACAATGGTGGCTCAGCATGCAATTGATTACAGTGAGGTGTGTGTCTGCACACACATGCATATGAGTGTGTGTACACGAGTGTGAGTGTGTGTCTGTGGGTTTGAGTGTTGTGTATTTCTATTTATGTGTGTTTCTGTTTATGTATGTGTGCGTACAAACATGCGTGTGTGTTTGTGTTTATGTATGTGTGCGTGCGTGTGCGCGAATCTGTGCATCTGTGTGAGTGAGTGTGCATATGCATGCCAAAACACAAGTGTCTGTGTCTGGGTGTGTGCGTGCATGTGTGTGTCTATGTGCATCATACCCAGGGGTCGCTGGAGTTGAGGGCGTTGCGGAAGCGGTCCATGCAGCCATTCTGCAGGGCGGTGACCCCCAGGAGCTCAGAGCTGGCGGACCGCAGGAAGAGGGTGATGGCCGTCAGCATGCTCACCTCATCCATGTTGGGCCGAGACTCATCTAAGGATAAGGCATGAGTGGGAGGGGCTTGAGAAAAGGCACGACATAAAGAGGGAATAGAATCCTATAACACAACTTCCATTTTGAATGTTTCTTTATTCTCTCCGCCAAGGAGTTTTTTTGGTTTTCAGCATGGTTTGTTTGTCCGTTTGTCTGTTAAACCAGTTTTCATTTAACTTTGTGGGAGAGAGTTGCATGTGGAGTTGATCCACAAATGTATTTTTGCTTTTGTCAACACTACGTGATGGCCTTACCAGCAGTCTGCACTCTCACGATAAACCTCTAGTTTTGTGTGTGTGTTTGTGTGCGCACTTGACCCTGATGCTTTGCATGTCTACCAGAATAGATGTTCATTTGCATGTGTATACCAATATTTTTGAAGGGCTGTTTATGATATTTTGTTATTTTAACTAATTTTATTCTTGTGAGTGTATATATTTCTATGCATACAAATGTATAACAATTTGTCTGTTTGTCTGAGTTAATGTGAGTGAGTGAGTGAGTGAGTGAGTGAGTGAGTGAGTAGTGAGTGAGCCGGCCAGTGGTAGTGAAGTAGTGACATGTGTATGTGTAGGTGAGTGGTATGTGTGAAGTATGTAAAGTAAGTGGAAAATGAAAATAAAAAATAAGTAAATAAATATATTAAATATATATAAGTAAGTAAGTAAATATAATAAAATAAATAAATATAAATATAAATAAATAAGTAAGTAAATAAATAAATAGAAATAAGAAATAAAAATGAAATAAATGATAGAAAGTAAGTAATAATAAAGTAAATGAAAGTAAATAGAAAAATAAATAAAGTAAATATATAAAATGAAATGAAATAAATAAATATATAATATATATAAATGATAAGTAAGTAAATGAAAATATAAAAAAATAAAAGTAAATGAAATGAAGTAAATGAAATAAATGTATATGTAGGTGATCATATGTATATTGTATATGTAGGTGATCATATGTATATTGTATATGTAGGTGATCATATGTATATTGTATATCACTTCCACATGTACATATGTATATTGTATATGTAGGTGATCATATGTATGTTGTATATGTAGGTGATCATATGTATATTGTATATGTAGGTGATCATGTGTATGTTGTATATGTAGGTGATCATGTGTATATTGTATGTGTATATTGTATATGTATATGATCATATGTATATTGTATATGTAGGTGATCATATGTATATTGTATATGTAGGTGATCATATGTATATTGTATATGTAGGTGATCATATGTATATTGTATATGTAGGTGATCATATGTATATTGTATATGTAGGTGATCATATGTATATTGTATATGTATATTGTATATGTATGTGTATCATATGTATATTGTATATGTATATTGTATATGTAGGTGATCATATGTATATTGTATATGTAGGTGATCATATGTATATTGTATATGTAGGTGATATATATGTGATTGTGTGTATATTGTGGGTATCATATGTATGTATATGTAGGTGATCATATGTATATTGTATATGTATATTGTATATGTATATTGTATATGTATGTTGTATATGTATGTTGTATATGTATATTGTATATGTAGGTGATCATATGTATATTGTATATGTATATTGTATATGTAGGTGATCATATGTATATTGTATATGTAGGTGATCATATGTATATATATATATGCAGGTGATCATATGTATATGTATATGTAGGTGATCATATGTATATTGTATATGTATATTGTATATGTAGGTGATCATATGTATATTGTATATGTAGGTGATCATGTATGTATATTGTATATGTATATTGTATATGTAGGTGATCATATGTATATTGTATATGTATGTATATGTATATTGTATATGTATATTGTATATATGTATATTGTATATGTAGGTGATCATATGTATATTGTATATGTATGTTGTATATGTATGTTGTATATGTATATTGTATATGTATATTGTATATGTAGTAGGTGATCATATGTATATTGTATATGTAGGTGATCATGTGTATATGTATTGTATATGTAGGTGATCATATGTATATTGTATATGTAGGTGTATTTGTATATGTATATTGTATATGTATATTGTATATGTAGGTGATCATATGTATATTGTATATGTATGTGTATCATATGTATATTGTATATGTATATTGTATATGTATATGTGTATATGTATATTGTATATGTAGGTGATCATATGTATATTGTATATGCAGGTGATCATATGTATATTGTATATGTAGGTGATCATGTGTATATGTGTATATGTATATTGTATATGTAGGTGATCATATGTATATTGTATATGTATATTGTATATGTATGTTGTATATGTATGTTGTATATGTATGTGTATATGTATGTTGTATATGTATGTTGTATATGTATGTTGTATATGTATATTGTATATGTATATTGTATATGTAGGTGATCATATGTATATTGTATATGTATATTGTATATGTAGGTGATCATATGTATATTGTATGTATGTATATTGTATATGTATATTGTATATGTAGGTGATCATATGTATGTGTATGTGTAGGTGTATATGTATATTGTATATGTATGTTGTGTATGTATGTGTATGTGTGTGTATATGTGGGTGATATATGTATATGTATGTAGGTGATCATATGTATGTGTATATGTATATGTAGTGTATCATATGTATATGTGTATGTGTATGTGTATGTGTATGTGTATGTGTATGTTGTATGAGTATATGTATAGTGTATGTGTGTGTATGTGTGTATGTCATATGTATGTGTATAGTGAGTATATGTAAGGTGATATATGTATATTGATCATATGTATTGTATGTGTATGTGTATATGTATATGTATATGTATGTGAGTGTATGTGTATGTGTATGTGTATGTGATCATATGTATATTGTATATGAAAGGTGATCATATGTACATTGTATATGTATGTGGTGATCATGTGTATGTGTATGTTATATGTGTATATTGTATGTGTATGTGTATGTGATCATGTGTATGTGTATATATGTATGTGTGAGTGAGTGATATGTACATTGTGTGTGTGTATGTGATATATATGTATATTGTATATGTAGGTGTATGTGTATATTGTATATGTATGTTGTATATGTATGTGTATATGTGTAAATGTGTGTAAAATTAGGTGATATGTGTATGTATGTTGTATATGTATGTTGTATATGTATATTGTATATGTATATTGTATATGTATATTGTATATGTAGGTGATCATATGTATATTGTATATTGTATATGTAGGTGATCATATGTATATTGTATATGTATGTGTATGTGTATGTGTATGTGTATGTGTATGTGTATGTGTATGTGTATGTGTATGTGTATGTGTATGTGTATCTGTATCTGTATGTGTATGTGTATGTGTATGTGTGAGTGAGTGAGTGAGTGAGTGAGTGAGTGAGTGTGTGTGTGTCTCACCAGGTTGAGCATTTTCCAGCACAGACGCCAGGCTGCTCCAGACCAGGCTGGTCCACTGTGTGTGTGTCTTCTCAGCTCGCGCCAGCGGAGACGTGATGATGGTCTTGATGCCCTGCAGGGCGGCGGACACGGGCACCGGCACGGAATTATCCGGAGTCTTCACCGCCGTCTCCCTCAGAACACCGGTGATCAGGAACAGCACGGTGGGCAGAATGGTCATGCTTCCTGGTGGGGTGAGGAACAAACAGACAGGCTTCACTCTCTCTCCATTTAGAGGAGGCAACCAGGGCTGTAGTGGAGGCTAAATGCAAGTAAGCACAGTTTATCCAACTCTGAAATTTCAGAAATAGAGTTTGTTTATCCGCCTCTTATTAAAGTTTATCCACATCTCAAGACAGTTTATTCACCAATTGCAACTTTTAACATTAAAAAAAAAATCACACTGTATTATACACATTCACGATCAACACTCTAGGAACCATTTAAAACCACTGGTATTGTTATAAACATTGGACAATCAGGACAAACATGTCCTGAATGGCTTTTTTAAAAATCCGATACGGCATGGAGCAGTCCACCATCACAGAATTCCTAGTTTACCCCCCCAACCCCCCCCCCACCCCTTATTTTACCACTACCTTGAGCAAGGCACCTAACCCCTCACTGCTCCCCGAGCGCCGACGTTGTAGCAGGCAGCTCACTGCGCCGGGATTAGTGTGTGCTTCACCTCACTGTGTGCTGTTTGTGTTTCACTAATTCACCGATTGGGTTAAATGCAGAGACCAAATTTCCCTCACGGGATCAAAAAAGTATATATACTATATACTTTATACATCCTTGTAAATTTGCCATAATTGTCAACATGTTTAATTCATGTTGATATTTGTGTGCTGTTTTGACCACTTAGTGATGATACACTCAGCATCTTGTTTGTAGGAAAAAAATCATTTACAGCCCGTTAAATAATAGCCACTATTGCCATACTTGTTCTTACATTTTCAATTTATGCTGATATGTGTGTGTTATTCTGACCATTTAGAGATGATACACTCAGCATCTTGACTGTAGGGGAAAAAAAACCCTCATTTATAGCCTGTTTAATAATAGCCATGATGGGGATGACTCAAGTCTAGCACAGTGGGCACGGCTCCAGGCATCAAACACGCAGCAGGCAGCTGTCCAGGCCGCAGAGAGCCTCTGCTGCGGTACCTAATCCTGACCAGACAGAGGATTCCCACAGTCAACCTGTCCCTGGAAGGAAAGTGGAACACCTACCTACACCTGTCTGGCACTGAGCACTGCACCCAGATACAGACAGCACAACAGAGGAGACGGGAAAGTACTACAGAGTCTGCAGATTAGTGAGGAGGGATTTAAACAAAAAGGACATTTATACAGCAGCTTCAGTGATTGTATGAGTTGCCTAGTGTTTCTGTGCCAGGTATTTATTTATCACATTTGGTGGTATTTATCACACACACACACACACACACACACACACACACACACACACACACACACACACACACACACACACACACACACACACACACACACACACACACACACTCATATATGTGTGTGTGTGTGTGTCTTACTATCTTCATTCCCTTGACTTATGCTCTGTTGTCATAATGTGCACTGTCCATGAACGCATGCATGTCAGTGCAAAGTATTAACTCATGTGCACACATGGGCATCCATGTGTAACAACGCGTGTTTGTGAGCTCCTCAGCAGAGCACCATATGGTCTTCGTGGGTGTGGTGGGGGGCGGGGGCATGCAATCTGGGGAGACGTGTGTGTGTGTGTGTGTGTGTGTGTGTGAAGGGGTCACCCACCTGCTGGAGAGCAGAGCGCGGGCAGCTCGGCCAGGATGGCAACGGTGGCGGCCACCAGGCGCGTGCCCTCCTCGGAGAGGCTGTGCGGCCGGTAGGCCAGGTGACTGGGCGAGTCCCCGGCGCGCGTGTTCAGCTGCGGCAGGTGGCGCATCAGGATGAACACCAGCAGCTCCATGGCAGCGAACACCAGCGACTTGCCCGGCAGCAGCTCCCCGCTGTCGCCTCCTTCCCCGAGGGTTGCGGCCGACTCCTTCTCCTCCCCCTCCTCCACACCTACGGCAAAGGGACACACACAGGAAGAGTCCAATTCAGTGCACATTTTCACCATCACAGCAAACCCCCAAAAAGGACCAAATCTACAAAGGGGATTTTCTTTAGTGGGATGAATGGGCCCAGAAGAGGCATGCTTATCCAGACAGAGTCTGTGAGGTACAAGGCGTGCGTGTGTGTGTGTGTGTGTGTGTGTAAACTCACTACAGCTGGACCGCTGCAGTTGAAGATGGTCTAGCGCGGAGTGGATGGTCTCCTGCACTACTGCGGTCACCTGCAGCTGCACACTGGGAGGGTCACACGTCAGCAGCAGCCTGTGCAGCACATTTAACAGTTCCACCGCCAACAGCTGGGAGAGAGAAACACACACACACACACACACACACACACACAAATGACTTCTTTACTTCAGCTATATTACATAATACACATGATGTAAAGTGGTAGGTCAAGCAAAAAATATCTATTTAGTCTTGATCTGCCTATTCATGATGTAACACAGTCCATGCTGTAATTTGCCAGGCTTTGATCAGCACGCCTAGAGAGGATGCTCCTCCATTTTCAGCTGATCCTGAAAAAACTCCTCTGCGCCCCGTTTCGCCTGCCGCCCCAACCTCCACTCCTGCCAGCTGCAGCCTGCCGAACCCAGTGGCCTGCACCAATGATCAGGCCTCCCAAATGTAATTAAAATGGGATGGGATGGACCGGGTGCAATCCACTATTCTTAATCTATTCATTTGGGCCATGACGAAAATGAAAAGATAAACAGCATACTGTAAACTACTAGCATGGAATGCTGCTAAAACTCACCTTCCAATAACCCGTACCGACACATGCCTAGCTGGGGAGCGGTCTATCTATACAGCCTTTAATACAGCCTTCGGCGGCCTTAAACTTCACGGTCCTCTATGAAGTCTAAAAGCTTAACGCGTCTTTGGTGGAGCGAGGTCACAACTGTGTGTGTGTGTGTGTGTGTGTGTGTGTGTGTGTGTGTGTGTGTGTATGTGTGTGCGCATGTGACATTCAGCTCTGTAATTCTAGGATATGTGGCAGGATGCCACTGGGTTGCTACTACTCATTAACACTGAGGGAAATGCTGTGTGTGTGTGTGTGTGTTGACCTCCATAGGAGCATGACCGTGCCATCTCAGCCAGGGCCATCCCCTCCCTCAGGCTGCTGACCTTGGGAGGTCTAACTCTGTCCCTCCCTCCCCCCTCCCTCCAGTTGTTACCCGGATGATATCATCACCATCATTGCTGTGGTAATGAGATGTCCCCTGTCCTATGAACAGAGGGTTGACATGAGGTTAATGACCTCATGTGTGAGCCATTCTCTGACTTGACTGAGGGAGTCTGATTTGAGACGTAAATAAATGGAGTTCAATGGAGATGTAAACAAGCTCTTAAAGTGTAACTCCGGAGTAATTTGAGCCCAGTGGACTTCATCCAATCACAGCGCTCTATTTTGTTAGAGTCTTAAGGCGGGCTTAACAGGATAACGACAGTCCTGTGACGGTGAACAACAAGGAAGGTGGCTATGGCTAACGAAGAGCGGTTGTTTGAATCAGCGCTGGCGTCAACTTTGGAGGAGTTGGACTTGTGCTTTTCTTTGAAAGTTGAGCAACACAATGCACTTAAGTAATTCCTTTCGAAGAAGGATGTATTTGCCGTTTTGCCGACCGGATCCGGATATGGTCGTAGCGCTGGCCTATTGCATGCCTAGGCAGTTTGAAAGACAATTCTCTGCCCGCCCCTTGGATTAAGCGAGGTAAATGGTTCGATTCCAGACTATACATTTCAATGATATAGGATGGCCCGCCAGGCTATTGAACACCTCCTTGAGAGCTAGATTACGTTGACCAATGGAGTACTGAGTTTGACTGTCTTTAGCACTTCCAGCCAAAAGGCTAACAGTGCTGAGGGCAGGGAGCCAAACGTATCCAAACTGCCATTTTTTAACCACTAATAAAGCTCAAAATAGCACCACACTTCTGCAGTAGTATGAATAGGATCCCTTCACATAAAACAAAGCATCAAGAACTTAGTAAGTGTATCAGAAGTCTGTACCTTAAAGTAACCTCCATGTTGTGGGGAAAGTAGTTTACCGAAAGCACCGGAGTTCAGTTCAAGGAGGAAAGTTTGCTGTTGTAAGGGACTATTCCAAACTATTATTAACTGAACTTAGTAAGTGTACCGATAGTTTATTAAAAAAAGAGTGTTTTACAAGTCAATGTGTCAATGGGATATTTTCCAGACGGACCTGCAGAGCAAATTCAAATTTGCTAACAGGTTGGTCTGGGTTCACCCAGGCTAACATTTTCTTAAATGTTAGCCTTAAAGGAAATAATCAACAGATAAATCGGCTGCGAAAATAGCCATTAGTTGCAGCCCTAATGTGTACTCGGCACGGCCGCCTCACCTGATCCTGGGCGATGTGCTTGCGGGCGCTGGGGGAGTCCAGCAGGGTGCAGAGGGCCTGCAGGCAGGACATGACATGCTCGATGGGCTCCTCCGGTCGCGGGAAACACAGGAACTCGATGCTGATGCCTGGACAATGCATACGGGAGAGAGGACAAAAGGGACACACAAAGGGACAGGGTGAAAATGATGTGGGGATAGGGAGAGAGACGGGAAAAAATCATGAGCACAAAAGTATCTATCCCAGAAACAATCTACACACGCAGGTTTTAATGAATAAATAAGTAAATAGCACTTTTATAAACAATAACAGTTGACCAATAGATATAACTTAATTCCTAGTGCAACAGACATTACAGTCCATTTGGACGAAAACTCTAAATACACTTCATGCCATTCTCTACCAATGGCAGCTGAGTTAATGGGTGTCAGAGACATGTTACCTAGAAGCAGATGCATGCGGTCCTTAACCAGCTCCTCCTGGCTTTTGTTGGGGACCTGTCCGGCCGGCGGGAACACAGCAACAGGCGCGGAGCCTTTGGGCAGGGCAGGGGGGGTCTCCTCGGCACCCTCGGCGGAGCCGAACCCGGTGCTGTGGAGCCAGAGGGACACGGCGTGCAGGATGGGAGCCCAGGAGTTGCGGTAGTGCAGCCGCGCCGTGTCTATGGTCTCAGGTGTGTAGAAAGCCCCACCTGGACAAGGGCAGAAGGAGACGGACGATGGGGGTGGGGTGGGGTGGGGTTGGGTGGAGTAGAAGAAAGAGGAATCAAATCATTCATATTTGTATGACCACAGTGGCCATAACAGAAGCAGGGATGGCAGGACTGAATGGAAGATGTAGTCCGTCTTTCAGTCATTCAGAAAAGGTCACAAATGAAGTGGAACTAAGATGTTCCCCCCTTGGGACAATAGGAGCTTTTGTGAACCATTCAGCAATTCAGCCTTCTAAGCATTATAAAGAAGCTTTCCAACATTCCTCAAACCTAGTAAGCAGTACCTAACATCACTTAAACCCATGCACCTCTGGAAGGACATTATTAAAGGGACATGATGGTGAGTCACATACGTACACACTGCCAGTTCCTACAAGGGCAGGGACATCCCTCTCCATTTTCAAAAAACTCCTGAAGACCCAGCTCTTTAGAGAACATCTCCTCACATAGCAACACTTACAACAAGTCTTGCTGATCCTAGTACTCACCAGCCGTCTTAAACTGACACGTAACTGTTAAAAACAGCACTCACTGATGCACTTATTCTTACTGTACTCTAATGTCTCAATTGTCCTAAAATTGTTGAAAATTGCTCTAAAACTTAAACTGTTTACCATGTTGTTAGTCGCTTTGGCTAAAAAAAGCGTCAGCCAAATGTAATGTAATGTAATGTAATGTACACCATACATGTAGCAGACAAACAGAAAAGCTGTCTGTAGTGTCCCTTTTCGCCAGACGCAAATTACTGAAAGGGGGAGTCTGCATGTCTTGTGTGCAGCTAAGGTTCGGTGATGAGGAATTCAGGCAAGGCATTACTGCAATAAGATTAGGATGTCTTACACTGTCAACAAACCTGAACAGAGCATTAGATTAGTGGTGCTGTTTGAATTAGCAGGCTGGGAATCTAGTGGGGCTCTTTTTGTCCAAATTGCTGTTTAAGTTAAACAGTTAGGAATGGGACTTAAATGAGGCAGAGAGAGTGGGGAAGATTAAAGGTTATAGGCAGGTGGGGCAATGCTACTCTCTCATCAAAGGGAGATTTAAAAGGAACTGCCCCAATATAGTTAAAGCCAGGCGTAATCCCTGCCTTTAACACTATCCTTCAGAGAGAGGCCAGGGATTTGGAGTGCTGGGACTCCTACTGTGCAGTGTTACCCTGGAGCTTCACTGGAAAGAAAAGTGCTCAGACTGGCATTGCCAAACAGCACATAGGAACGATCACATGCGTAGATGATAGAACCACCATATGACCAGAGAACATAACAGATCACATGGGAGCTCATTTAGCACTTTTGGATCAGCTCGTAGGAACTAGAAAGTCTCCTGCACAATCTCGGATCTTTGGATCAACTCAAAGGGAAGGTAGTGGAGCAAGATCATGGGTCTGATATCCCTGAAGCACACAGTGCTAATGATGTACGTCTGTGTGCCAGGTTGAGAAATGTACTGGACTGTAAGAGTCCACAGTCTGTACTGTACTGCCAGAGTCCACAGTCTGTACTGTACTGCCAGAGTCCACAGTCTGTACTGTACTGCCAGAGTCCACAGTCTGTACTGTAAGAGTCCACAGTCTGTACTGTACTGCCAGAGTCCACAGTCTGTACTGTAAGAGTCCACAGTCTGTACTGTAAGAGTCCACAGTCTGTACTGTACTGTAAGAGTCCACAGTCTGTACTGTACTGCCAGAGTCCACAGTCTGTACTGTACTGTAAGAGTCCACAGTCTGTACTGTACTGCCAGAGTCCACAGTCTGTACTGTACTGTAAGAGTCCACAGTCCACAGCACTTCCATCTGATTATCTTTATCACCCCTATGCCACCCCTATAGAACCAACTTCCTTGTGGAACCGGTCATGTGAACCTTATGCAGACTGCTGTTATTTGGGTCAATAGAATCACGATTATTCAACATGATCACTAAATGATTTTGGGAACACCATGCATGTTCTAATCTTTCAAAAAAATGTTTTAAAAACAAATATATATTTATATATATAAATAATATAAAACAATATTTTTTATACAACCCTTTAACCCTGTAAAGCAGGGGCTTTCAACCAGTGGTCAGCGGCCAATTTGTGCTCTGTGAGGACTTTGCTAGTGGTCCGCGGCCCACTTGTGCTCTGTGAGAACTTTGCTAGTGGTCCGTGACCATGGATTCAGGAATGTAGTTTCAATGTAGGAATCAGTATTTTTATTCAGTGGTGGTCCCGTGGTTGCGTAATTAGTCAGAATGGTAGTCCCTGGTTCCGCGCAGTTGAAAACCCCTGCTGTAAAGGAATTGGGTGCACTGGATTTAAAGCTCAAGACGAAACAAAAGCATTATTGCAAAACAGAATATTGAAAAATAATCACTGTTATATTGTTGTTGTTGTTGTTGTTTTCATAATCATTTGAAGTCATAACTGGAACTGAAACTTGATTTTGAATAATTGCCCATCCCTACCATCAGGTGGGAGCTGGCTGGCGAACTCGGCGGGCAGCATGAGCAGGGCGTAGTCCCTCAGTGCGGCCAGCCACAGCCTACTCAGGGCGGGCAGCTCCGGCTGCACCAGGGTGATCAGACTGTCTGGCGGCAGGATGCCCGTCTCCTCGCCCGCATCTTCATCTTCATCTTCCTCGCCGCCACTGCTCTTTGGCGGCCGCGACTCGGCCTCCTTTTTAATCTTCATGGCCACCACAAACACCTGAGAGAGAGAGGGAGAGAGAGGTGGAGGGGTGGAGAGAGAGAAGGAAGGAGGGAGAGAGAGAGGGGGTAGAGAGAAGGAGGGAGGGAGGGAGAAAGAGAGAGATAGAGGTACATTTGAACTCTGCTGAGGACTGTTCCAAACAGTTTAATTGCGTCACTTCACACTGTGTGTGCTTACTGTACCTCAGCCCAGGCCTTCAGCACAGAGAGCTTCTCCATGGTGGTGGCGCTCTCACTGTACAGCTGGCTGGAGGAGCCCTTTCCAGCCTGCACCTTGTCCAGCGATGACACCAGCAGGTTGTGCACACGCCGCAGGTCATTCAGGTCGCTGACCACGCCACTGCCGATCCAGGTGCTGCACACCTGTACAGAGTGACAGACAGAGAAACGATGCCGATCAATACATTGAGAGACGACTGGTGAAGATGGCTGTAAAATAAATCGCAGCCTTATAATAGCATATTATGTTTAGTCACCACCAGCATATACCAACGGCATACTCTGTTCTGTCATTCAAAATGTCTTTGTCACAGAAAATCATCTAAGAGTTATATCATACAGTTGCAGAACTGCTCCCCAAACATGATAACGTCACAACAGTAGAGTAGAGAAGAGGCAATAGGAAACAAGTAATTGATATTATCCCTTCATTCAGAAGGGGCCTTGATCTATTGCTGGCCTCTTAAACGAGCATCAAACAAGTGAAAGTGGAAGTGAGTGGACAGGATGCCATCTGTAGCTTAGCTGTTTTTTTAGCCCCCAAAGGCTCATCTAGGGGGTAATTAACTGGAGGGGTCACAAGGCTGTGAGAACAAAAGAGTGCAGTCTGAACACAGAGACACACAGCTCAAGGACTCTCACTTCTCCAGCGTCACCTCCTCCACCTCCTCCTACTTCAGGGCAAATATAAATCTCTCTGTCCAAGGGCAAACATGACTGGGGGCCGGACATGAGTCTCATCCTATCCTGTAGGGCTGGGACAGGGGAAGATAGGACAGCCTCTGGGCCTTTGCCAACAGGCAGATCTGAGGGTGGAGATGGAGGGGAGCGAAACAGAGCGACTCAAGCCAATAAGAGAGAGTTTGATAGAAAAGGCAGAGAAGGAGAGAAGCAAAGGGAGGAGATTAAGAAAAGAGCTAAGAGATGAAGGCCCCGGGATGAAGACTGAGAAGTAGAGAGAGAGAGAGAGAGAGAGAGAGAGAGAGAGAGATAATAAGTGAACGATAGAGAGACAGAGTAGAGAAGAGAGGATAAAGAGGGAATGAGAGAAAGAGTGCTTGAGTAGGGAATCCCTTTCCAACAGCCGTCTATTTACTACCCTCCTTCCATTAAGCCCACGTAAATCAGACCAGACTCATTCCTAACAGCCTCAATACTGTAGCACTCTAGAGGGATGCAGATTAGAGCGCGCTGCAGCTCTCAGAGCCGGCCACACTGGCGTTACGGTCTTCCTCCGAGCCTGACAGACACACACACAGTACAGCAGAGCACAGACACAGCACAGCACAAACAGGACGGAGAGGAATGCTGTACCTGGCACGCCTTGGCAGTGATGTCAGACGGGGTGTCGGGGGAAAAGGCAGGTCTCAGTGCAGCCCCAACCTGCCAGAGGAGAGAAGGAACAGGGTTTAAGTAGAAAATCTGACAGCTAAGAAACTGCAACTACTAAACTGATATACATAAATAGCAGGTAAATGGAAATAAAAATCACTGATGCAAACTACTTATTGATGTTACGTTTCGTTAAAAATAGGACAAGGTATTAATTAGTGTGTTTCAAAATGAAGAGGCAGCCCCAATATGCCACAGGAGCAGGGGGAATAATGTTCAAGGAGAAAAGAATCTGATTAGTAAAGCAAACCATTTATGAATGAGCATTGACAGGTGCATCATGTCTAAAACTAATCAGCATTTCTCAAAACTAAGTGGAGTGCTTTGTGCAGAACAGCGCCCTCTCTCACATTGGCCTGGTACTGCTCCAGAATGACATGGCCGGGGAACTCGGGTTCGGGCACGGAGGCAAACTTCTTGATGATGTCCTCCAGGGCCTGCAGGCCGGCCATGCGCAGCTGGTTGCTGTTGTCCGTGGCAGCCATGAAGGCCATGCGGATGAGGTCAGACAGGTGAAGCACCAGCAAATCACCTGAGGACGACACAGCACTGGGCAGTGAAAACCTGTAGGTCTGGAGAGCTTCTTAGAACTTATGATATTGAAGCCAAGACGGTGCTCTTTGGTGGAGGGGCATGAACAATTCAGCAAAAATCTTGAAAAAAGATTACAGCAATGAGGACCTTAGAAAAAGTATTTTTTGACTGAGACAAACTTATCAAATTATTTGACTGAGACAAACTAATCAAAGTTAAAGTTAAAGTTGACTGATATTTCAGACGCCTTTATCCAGAGCGACATGGACTCGCAATGGTGGCTTTGGGAATCGAACCCGGGTCGACCATCGTCGGTGACGTTACTACTACAATACATAAATTGCATGGAGGAGCGCCAATGAGACAAGATATTGTTCTAAACAGAGCACATATTTGTGGATAATGAACTTTTATTGATATGGTCTATCTATGATCATATAACATTTCTGGATCAGAGAGTTGACATCAAATGCAGGTTGCAGATAGAAAACAAAAAAAAGATGGTATCATGTAAGGCATCCTCTTTACTGTGCCCTTTTGATGCTGAACTGATTTCAACCTTGTCCTTGTTAAAAAACTAAAAATGCCACTGTAAAGTTCATCGCAATCAGTACAGTGCACAATGCTGGGGGGAGGGATAGTGGGGGTCACTGAAAGCAGCTCGCTGAGGGTTTGGGGTGCTGGTGTCACGGCTATTTTTCCCAAACGGGCATCTCTCTCTCTCTCTCTCACTCTCCGCTGGCTAGCTAGTCGAGTCTGGCTGCTTATATAAGTGCTGAGCAGCGGCCGTCAGGCTGAATCAATTCCTCTCTGCTTACTCATCTGAGCTCCGGTCAGCTCAGCTTACATAAAACACAGCAGGAGGGGAGGGGAGGAGAGGAGAGGAGGAGAGGGATGAGGAAGAGAAGAGAGGAGAAAAGAGGAGGCGAGGACAGGGGAGGAGAAAGGAGAAGAGAGCAGAAGAGAAAAGAGGAGAAAAGAGATCAGAAGAAGAGAAGAGAGGAAGAGATGAGAAGAATGGGAAAGAAAGAGGAGAGGGATGAGGAAGAGAAGAGAGGAGAAAAGAGGAGGTGAGGACGGGAGGAGAAAGGAGAGGACAGAGGAGGAGAAACGAGGAGAGGGATGAGGAAGAGAAGACAGGAGAAAAGAGGAGGCAAGGACAGGGGAGGAGAGAGGAGAAGAGAAGAGAAAAGAGGAGAAGAAGAGAGGAGAAGAGGAGAGGAGAGGAGAGCAGGGTCTGACTGCTGTGTTCAGGATCAGAGGTGGCCTGCTGGCAGCACAGCTGGAGGTACTGATGGAGTGTTCTTCTGATGCACAACAGACCCTGATACACTGTGGGAAGGGGGCTGGTAGTCCAACATAAACCCACTAAATAAACCCTGATGACTTTCTGTGCAGTTATTACACTTTTCATCGCTAATAATAACGCATGATGCAACGAGACCTTCAGGTTACATGACAAAAGAGCCAAGGCCAATGACACATCCAAAACAAGTGCAATGAAAAGGCTTTAAAAGGAACTACTCCACTGTGACGCAGCAATGCAAAAAGACTGACAAGGGAGAGGTGGAGTTTCAGGGAATTTGAGGGGTGTGCCACAAAGCAAGGTTCCTGATCCTGACTTATCCCGGTCAACTTTGTGCGTTGATATATGCTGATCTGTAAGTCACTTTTTAAAAGTGTTTGCTAAATAAAGAAATGTAATGTAAACATAAATGTAATCTATTCTGATCTGAAAGAGACTAACCTTGTAAGCCAGTAACCATGGTTTTGAGATCAGCAGTTACTTCTGAAGTTACCTGGGTAAGCCAGTAACGTTGGTTTGAGTTTAGCGGTTAATGCTGAAGTTACCTGGGTAAGCCAGTAACCTCAGTTCACAGTACAGCGCCCCCTCTGGTGGCACGTGGCAGTTACCTTTGGGATTTTTGGCCCGAGCCGAGCGGGCGGTGGCCAGGTCGAAGTGGGCCTTGTCGGAGTTCTCACACAGGTGGATGATGCGGCAGAGGCAGTCCGCGGCGAACACCCGCGTTACCCAGCGTGGGGCGACGTTGGGCTTGGAGGGCTCCTCGCCCAGCGTGGTGAACATGGTGTCGTCGTCTGTGTCGTCCTTCTTCTCCGAGTCCTCATCCTTCCCCATCTCAAAGCCCACAGCGCCCCCTACATCTGTGGGGGAGAATAAAGCCATTGTGGGACTGGCGATGTGCAGGTTGGCATCTTGCATGGCTCGCCATTAGTGTATGAAAATGTGAGCGAATGGGTGAGTGTGAAGCACTACTCTGCAACGTGCTGTGAATGCTCTATATAAATGAAGTCCATTTACCACTTACAATAATAAATATTAATTTATTGTTGTACCACTGTGATGTTTTATCCTTCTTAGGTTTGCTCTTAGACTTTTATGTGTCATTGCCAATCAATGCAGGGGCTTATACCTTGCTTGACTCGATATGAGAATCTACAAAAAAACCTTATTGTCAACATTTAGGTTAGGCCAGAAACACAAGTGTAACCATGTTGTGAAACCACCGTGAAGGTTAAGCCCCCTATGGTGACTAACTCCGCCCCACGGCTCCCCTGGTACCTGTGGTGGCGGCCAGCACGTCCTTGCACAGCTTGAGCCAGTGGGCCAGCTTCCCCACCGCCAGGGACGAGAGCATGTGGCCCAGCGTGTCGTGGATGTCCGAACACAACTTCCTGTCCGTCTCCCGGTCCAGCATGCCAAACAGAACCCCCTCCAGACCCGTCTCGGTGATTTTCAAATCTGATAGTAAGGGGACACAGACATCAGTTACTATAAAAGATAAACTACTGACTGCTTAATAACACACACAGACACAAAAATCAGAAAAAAGCTTTGAATATTATTATAACATGAAACTGATAAGATATCATAATGGATGTTACTACACAAGATGGTTTGCAATGCAATGAATCTCAGTTTTAACATGGATGTAAATCCAGTTTCATGGACTGATACAGAGTTAGTTCAACCACTTCTGATTTCAAACAGATCCATTTCAGACATGTTATATACAATGAGCCATGGCCATTATAAAATAACCATTTTGTGTCACTTGCCACTGCCAAAAGAATATATAAAAAATATGCAAAATACTGTATGAAATAATTATGCTTTTGGTTGCAATCATTGTAACTGTTTGGTTGATAGTAAGAGGGTAGATTGAGTGTTACAGTTTTTCAAGGAATGAATGAAAGATTGAATTAATGAAACCTTCATTCCCCCAAAGGCTAAAGAGATGCACGGAACATTAAACACAGTAGTACAACAGGAAATCCTAAACAAAGGGAGCCCAGGGCTAAGCAGGTGTGGGTGCTGCTGGTGACGTACTGATGGAGCCGCTGTCCTTGCTGTCGCTGGCCTTCTTGGCGAGGCTCATGGCGTACTCACACACCTCGGCCGCCTCTCTCTGGACCAGCTGCCTCAGACACGCCACTGCAGCGCGACGCAGCAGCAGGTGAGAGCTGCACAGGTGCACCTGCACCAGCACACACACACACACACACACACACACACACACACACACACACACGCACACACGCACACGCAGACACGCAGACACACAGACAAACATGCATGCATACACAAAAATCCACACAGACATATACACACATACAAACAGTCATGGATTTAGACAAAAATACAAATTATATGCAAATAAGGCCTATTCACACCAAGAACGATAACGATAACGATAACTATAACCATAACGATAAAAGCGTTTACACTGAACAACAATAAACAAAGTCTCTCCTTGTGTTAATGAATGTGACGGTTAAAATTTAATGGGTTCTGATTGACTATTAGCTTTTTATCGTTCTGAAAATCGCTCTGAAAGTGATCCCCAACGATATCGTTCTTCATATCGTTATCGTTATAGTTTATGTGTGAACATCGTCATTCATATTAACGAGAACGATATTTATTTATAGCTATCGTTATCGTTCTTGGTGTGAATGGGCCTTAACTCTTATCTCGAGGAAAAACATGATCATATCTATGAAGAGCAGATAAGCAAAAAATAAACAGGTGCACTTCTGTGTTTACACACACATTATTTGTCTGCATGTAGAGGTCTGTATACATGTCTGTCTGAGCGTACAAGTGGCCCTGTGTCTACCAGTGTGTGTTTGTATGTCTAGTACGTGTGTGTGTGTGTGTATGTATGCATGTGTATGTGTTTGTGTGTGTGTGTGCGTGCGTGCGTGCGTGCGTGGTGTGTGTTTGTGTGTGTCTGCGTGTGTGCGTGCTTACACAGAGGCAGGGCACAAGGCTGGACAGATTGACGTGGCGCGGGGCGAACATGTGCAGCTGCTGCAGACAGGAAATGGCAGCCGCCTGGACTAGCGAGTCGGAGTGGTCCTGCATGATGGCACAGCCCACCAGACATGACGAGCGGATGGTGGAGATCGTGGCTCCATTACCTAACAGAGAGAGACAAGACAGAAGGATTCAATTACCTACCCGACAGTGACACAGTGCACATGGGACCAGAGAGATGGATTGAGACTAGTAGGGACCCTCATTTGAATGACAGGTTAAGTCTACTGTGACAAACGTAACATTGTATGATGGTACAGCCCACCAGACATGTCAAGTGAACGGTGGAGATAGTGGCTCCATTATCTAACAGAGAGAGACAAGACCAAAGACACATGCAACTCCTCTGCTAGGTACTCTGAATTGGCTTCCTATAGAATCCAGAATGAAATTCAAATCCTTCACTCTGACCCACAGGACAGTGGATATGCGCCTTATTCTACTGCCCAGCTTTATGCCCTCTCCTCCACTGCTGTCCTCTGATGAGCGCCTGGTGTGTCGGCCTTCCATCAACACACAGTCAAGCTCTTTTCATCTGTCATTCCTCGTTGGTGGAGTGATTTGCCTGATGCCCTTTGTTCCATGAGTAGCTTTGGGATTTTCAAAAAAAAGTTTATAGATCACCTTGTATCATGGCATGTATACGTTTATAGTTATTGTTATAAAGATGATTTGCTACTGTTAAAATGTTTAAATCTATTGCCATCTTTAGTATTTTTATGTAGGCTTGTTTTTCTATGTCATTTTGGACAAAAGCGTCTGCCAAGAACTATAACCATAACCATAACCATAAATATCATGAATGTGACCATAACCATAGATATTGTGAATGTGTAATATAACCATAACCATAGAAATAATGAATGTGTAATGTAGTAATTGAAAAAGAAGTTGTTTTAATATCTTACACCAGTCCTCTCCCACAGACCTGAGTCATTCAAAAGGCTTGTTTATTACCACTGCTAAGTCACTGCCAGCTCGCACTTAGGTTGACACTTCTAACTACTTGTGAAGCTCTTTCCCCACGCTGTTCACAGAATCACAGTGACAGCCAAAAAACGAAATAGGACTATTCTTGGGGTCACTGTGGTGCAGCAGGCTACAGCACCCGTACCATATACGGATCCAGGTGCCCACTGATCCCACGTTTCCTGATCCCACCCCATCTCTCTCTCCCACTTACTTCCTGTCACTCTTTGCGGTCCTATCTGAATAAAGGCAAAAAGCCCCCCAAAAATACAAATTACCACATAGACATAATGTAAGCAATTAGAAAGACGGCTTCCATTACGTAATATATTTCTCACAACAACTTTACGATATTACTGATTTCAGGCCCACGACTTTTTCCTTTATTGCTAGTGATTTCCTAATTAAAACAAATCCCCTAAATGAGCATAATAAATACATTTTGTAAATGGAGCTATAACATCATTATGTTTTCTGTAAATTAATCCCCATCTGAGCATGTGTTTAGCTAAAAAGTGGTTGCAAGAAAAACATCTTCATGGCTCTTAAAATGGGAAATGATAAAGCAGCTCAAGCAATACACTACTCCAGCCAATCAACCCGTGAGTACGCATTTACACACACAGGCAGCACTCATAAAACGAGTAGGCACAAATCTTCAGCCAGCCTTACTAACCAGTCGGTCGGGGTTGCGTGTGTGTGTGTGTGTGTGTGTGTGTGTGTTCACAAAGTGGAAGTGTTTTGGAAAGTGTTTTGAGTGTGTATTTCCCCAAACGAGCGGCCTCCTCCTCTTCCTCACCCTGCAGCTCGGGCCCCACGGTGGTGATGAGGGCCCCCAGGCAGCGGCCCAGGCACTGGTGCACCTCGGTGTGGGAGGGGGGCACAGTCAGCAGCAGCGTCAGCACCAGAGACAGCGTGGGCTCCACGTAACCCCGGTACATGGGCCCACTGGAGTCCACAATCAGGGCCAGAGAGTGCAGCGCCCAGGTCTGTAAACACGCAGAACAACAATAAATGTAGGGCCAGTTAATACACTAACGAAATGTGTAAATGTTCAGTTTCACAGTTTACAAAAGGTAACCAAAAAGTGAAACTAATTTCGGTAAAAGAGTGCACATCAGTACAATCATCTTAACGATTATGCCAGATCTGTGACTATGTATTAACAAAGACAACAATACAACATTACCTCAAGAGTCAAAATGTGGAATCCTATTACTTAGACTTTGTTTCCACAGGTTATATTCTACTCTCATGACTCCAGAAGGCCAGTCAGGTTAACGAGCAACCAGAGAAGACAGGGGTCAGCGAGTGGTAAGAGTGGCAAAAGAGGTCCTTGCGGCTGTACCTGTACTTCGTGTGAGGAGCCATCCTGAGCCAGGGCCAGCAGGATACTGACACTAGTCTTGAGGTGCTGGCCCGACCCGATGCCGCCCACATACCGGTGCAGACAGCCCAGGGCCAGGGAGTGACCCGTCCTCGACACCACATCTCGCGCAGACTTCAGCCTGCACACATGCACGCGCACACACACACGCACACACACGCACGCACACACACGCACACACACACACACACCCTCAGAAGACCCTCAGAGGCTAAATAGAAGGATGGTTACACTTATTCCTGTGTTATATAGAGATGTGGCAGCGTAGTTCTAAAATGTATAAAATAAAAGTAACAAATGACAAAAAAAGCTAGTAAAATGTGTGTAGAAATTGTGTGTTTATGTATGTGTGTGACTGATTTACTAAAGGTTTTTAATTGTTTAAACCCAATATCCCCGCAAAATAAAGCTGATATAGTAGTAGTGTGCAATGAGGATTGCTTTATTGAACGAGAGCGAGATAACAGTGTTTTTTAAAAATGAATTTGCAGTTTGGAGGGTTTATACTGAGTCCATAGTGCTCTTTTATTTGGGATCTTAGTAAATCAGGCTGTGTGTGTGTGTGTGTGTGTGTGTGTGTGCCTGTGTGCCTGTGTGTGCTTGTCTGTGTGTGCTTGTCTGTGTGTATGCCTGTGTGTGTGTATGCCTGTGTGTGTGTATGCCTGTGTGTGAATTAATGTAAGGCATGTCGTACTTATCAAAGCTGTCCTGTGCCATCCTGGCGATGAAGGTGGCCTCCCCCACCACCTGGGCCATCCTGCCCAGGGCCTCCCCAGCGGCGCAGCGCAGTATGGGGTTGGGGTTGTCCAGCGCGCCCATCACCAGCGCCAGCGCGGACTTACGCACCTCCTCAGGACCCAGCGTACTCTTATTCTCAGCCAGACCCTAGAGAAAACAGAGGGAGAGAGAGAGGGAGAGAGAGAGAGAGAGAGAGAGAGAGAGAGAGAGAGAGAGAAAGAGAGAGAGGGAAAGAGAGAGAGAGAAATAGATAATATTAATATTATAAGTTAATATGCTGTTTTATTGTTATGCTTTGGCCACACACTGTATCTACAGTCATGCTAATGAAGCAAATTTGAATTGACTTGAGAGAGGAAGACAGTCTCAGTCCAAGTCCAGAAGGATACAGCGAGGATTCATTATGCAAGCAATGTCAGACTGCGTTTCGCACAGAAGAATCTGGAAACTGAGATTGCCTGATACACACCTTGAGTGCACTCAGAACTGCTGTGAAGATGTTGAGCTGCACAGCCTGCTGGCGAACCCCCTTGGCCTGTTTGATGCACTCGGCAAAGTGATCCAGCATCTGCAGCCTGGCAAGAGCACAGAACGGATTTAGAAACCCATAGATAGGAAAAAAAACTGCAGAACTGCAGAAAAAAAAAAACTCCAAAGAATCTGAACCTTTGGGAGTTCAGTAGAATAAAACAAGCTAAATTAGAATGGAATGCATTTGTTAACATTCTACAGCACGATGGAATTTCTCAGTAGAGTTACACATGTGCTGATTAACAAAAGTACAGATTAAAAGGACAAAAACAAGATGGAAATGTCCAAACCAACCTCACCAAACAGCCCAGAAGGGTGTAAGCATAACAAGTTTAAACATATGTGTTGCTCTGGTAAAACTCCTCTCTCTCACTACGATTAGTCCTCTCCCGTTGACGCAGCAGATAGTTAATTACAGAAGCGCGGAGGAGCAATTGCTTTTCTACGAAACCTCACCTGTGTTTGAAGGAGACGTGAGGGAAGACCACGCCGAACAGCGCCACCGAGGCGTCGATGACGGACACGCCCAGGGGGAGGGGCCCAGGGATGACCTCGCCCACAGGGACGCGCAGGTAGATGGAGGACGGGTCGTGCTCCAGGGCGCCGCTGCCGGAGGCGCTGTTGGGCTGCAGCTGTGACGGGCCGAGAGGACAACAATTTTACAACCAACAGAGAACTGATTCTTGAACCGGTTCCGTTTAGAATTCTTTGAACCAGATCGCATTTCCACCAGTCTATCAACAGAACTACGGATGCGACATCAATAGAGGGTCTTGCGTGCATGTACAACTGAACTGTAGAAAGGCACATCCATTTCACAGGAAAAAAACAACTATTTTCAAAACATTTCATCACGGTGTGTATTGTAATCATAACTGACTGTATTGTCAAATGTAGTTAGCTAGCCAGCATCATTTTTAGCTTTGAAGGACTTGAGTCAGACCTGATCCTCTATGGACTTATGGTCCGTTTCTTGTAGCCAGGAACCCATGAGCACACTGTCATCATAGTGACAGAGAGAGCGCAGCAGGGAGGTGGTGGTGTTGGCCGAGTTGTCCGTCAGGGTGAACTCTGCGACCAGCTCCCTCAGCAGGGCATTAAAGCTGCCTGTGGAAAGGGAAGGGGAAGAGTGAGAGCTCGATCCTCCAATCAGTCGGATATCTGATACTGAAGAGTGTGAGGGCTCTGACAGTCCTGACTGGACTGGATGCTCTAACTTTTTATAAAAGTGAGGGGAAGACAGATGACTCTGACAAACGAGTCAAAAGGAAATCATAAATATGTAAAATATTCACAAAAACTATTTACCGGTACTAAATGGTCATATGAATGATAGCACTCTTGGAGAGCCAGACATATCACAGTAAAATTAATTTCATCTGCCTTGGAAAATCTCTGTTTGTGACTTCTTAACTGCACCTTCAGAGGTCACTTATTGGTTCAGATATAAAACAACACTCCCACTAATGTAATGTTCTGTGTGTTGGCAGTGAATGTAGAGCACACATTTGTTCATACGTCTGTGTAAAGTGTTGTGAACTGTGCCGCCTTACCTTCGTAGGTCTTAGGTGGCAGCAGAGCGAGGATGTCATACAGTCTCAATCTGACCATGGCAGCGCTAGCTTTCAGATGGGCACCATGCACTTTAATGACCGCAGGCACACTGTCAACAACACAAGGCATCATGACTTACTTTATTTCACAGTGGCTGACAGAAATACAATACTTGGGATATAATCTAAAACCAGACTATGCCTTCTTAGCAGAAATATGATACTTTGGCAGCCTAAGCAGAAGTGTTCCATTTTAACACCATCAACTTTAAAGGAGAATCTCTGTTTCTCAAGGTTTGTACTATCAGTACAAAAAAAAAACCGGAAAAAATCGGTTCTACCGCACTCAAGTTGCTGTAGCCAATAGCTAGAGCCATCATGCAGCTACAGTGCTACGCTCTGGGGGCATGAACATGGGGGCTCATGAACATCGCCGGAAGTCTCCTTTAAGCTCAGTCACCAACAGCATGGATTGACACCGGTCATCCTCATCATCAAAAGCAGCAGTGGTCATTACTCACTGTGACATCATGGTCATGGCACACTCAATTGGGGTCATGAGTCTCCGGATCACATCCTCCGTAAGGAGCTCAGGACAATGGGCCACGAAGCTCCGCATGGCTAAATCACACAGAGTGCAACGGTCACGTGATCTTAGTGTATGTGCATGTGTAAGTTAAGATGACAAAACAAGTCAATACGACACTTTTCTTTTCTTTGTTACAAGTAAAATCCCGAAGATTGTGTCTGTGTGGTTCCTGACCTAAGTTACACATGAAACACACTGAAGTTGTACAGAATGACTGTGATTTCCATATTTGGGTTTGTGTGTTTGTGTGTGTGTGTGCATATGTGAGTGTACGTGAGTGTACGTGAGTGTGTGTGTGTGTGAGTGTGTGTGTGTGTGCGTGTACACGTGTGTATATTTTGAGTGTGGGTGTAAGATCAGGCTTACCACAGAGTGCCCCAGCGCGTCCCTCCAGGGTGACCTGCCAGGTGAATGGGTCTCCACGGGCCTTCTCAGCCTCCAGCTCCTTCTGGGAACGAGGGAACACGTTCCGCCACAGCAGCAGCATCTTCGGTAGGTGGTACCGCACCACCGAGGGGCCTGCACAACAGGACAGCCATCACTGGGTCAAAATATCATGCCACAGGAAAGCCTGTATTCACTACGCTTTTAAACTGATATATTTTACATACGTACAGTATGTCATTTATTTATTGTTTATCTATAGACCTAGCATTGTGTGTGTGTGTGTGTGTGTGTGTGTGTGTGTGTGTGTGTGTGTGTGTGTGTGAGTGTGTGTGTGTGTGTGTGTGTGTGTGTGTGTCTGTGCTTACCTAGTGTCGCGTGTGCGTGTGTGTGTGACTGTGTGTGTGCTTACCTAGTGTCGCGTGTGCGTGCGTGTGTGTTTACCTAGTGTCATGAGGGCCCCCAGCAGCAGCCAGCCAGCCTGAGTGCGCTGCAGAGATAGACGGCTGTTCTGGGACGCGGTACGCAATAGATCCTCCGCTATACTCACCACCATCTACAGGCCAGACAGAGAGGGGGGGGGGCAGAGAGAGACAGGGGAGAGAGAGAGAGCAAGTGAGTGGGGGGTGAGAGAGAGAAAGAGAGAGGGGGGGGCAGAGAGAGAGAGAGAAAGAGAGAGGGGGTCAGGGAGAGAGACAGGGGGAGAGAGAAAGAGGAAGTGAGTGGGTGAGAGAGAGAGAGAGAGAGAGTGAAAGAAAATCAGATCAGTTAAGGTGCCAGTTTACTCTGCAGCAAATCCATGTAATTTCCTATGACTAACATCCGAGATCATTAACGCTATTGAGAGGTTTCCTACTTAAAAAAAGGTACAGCCAGTGTTTCAAATCTTAGACCGTTGGTTGTCAAAATCATGTGCTCTAGCTGTCCGTTCAGGGTTTGCACTAAATCAAAACTAATTCTGGTTTTCATACATATTCATCAACTTGAATTACCTACTTTACGCAAAACCGAAACCGAATCACAGATTGCATCTTGAAGGTATAATACACACACATACACACACATACACACACAAAGACAGACAAAGACACACACACACCTTGCCCTTAGAATGTGGGATACCCAGGGGGCACTGGTGTATGCCTCCGAGCAGGGCGGCCATGGCGAAGCTGTAGCCACTGACCGCCTCAGGCGAGCTCTTCAAGTTGTTGATGCGCTCGGCACAGCGGTCCAGCAGTGGCGTCAGCTGATAGGGCAGCGCCACGGCAACACAGCGCAGGCACCAGGCGGCCGCAAGACGGGCAGCCATGCTGGGGTGCAGCAGCACCGAACTGACCGTCTCCAGGAGACCTGGGGATAGAAGGGAGAGGAGAGAGAGAGAGAGAGAGAGAGGAGGGGAGGAGTGGAGAAAGATGGGGATATTTAGGGCACAGAGGGGAAGAGATAAAAAGTGAAGGAAAGAAGAAAGCACCAATTGAGATCTAGTTGTACTGAGTTCTAACACACAATGCAATGTCCATTAAGTTGGTTAGACGACCATAAATACAGAACTATAACATAATCAATGTCCTTTTAGGCAAGTCCCTCCACTCGGTAGCCATATTGTAGCGCTTTTTGGGCATTTATCTCTCTCTCTGGGCCTCTATTTCGACAGAAATGTGCGTGTGCAAGGCTTCACGACACCAACTTTGCTCCAGCGTCGAGATCACAACACAGAATTGGCACGATGTATTCACAACACACCACATGATTGGCACAGTGTATTCACATGTCATCCTTTTAGCCGCGAAGGGGTGGGATATGTGTAGACAACTGCCATATATTGGCGTTACAAACTAACCCCATGCATTTCTATGTAGGATTTTTTGAGTGCTGTGTCTCCTTAGAAAGTCTCTGACATAATTCATATAAAATTCCTACAGATCTAAGAAGTAAAATGTTGCAGGCATGTTTTTCTGTGTGTGTGTGTGTGTGTGTGTGTGTGTGTGTGTGTGTGTGTGTGTCAGGTATATTCAGGTGTAACAGAAGATTCAGATGGAGAAATTCACATGTAGTATGCAGTCCGTGTGTGTGTGTGTGTGTGTGTGTGTGTGTGTGTGTGTGTGTGTGTGTGTGTGTGTGTGTAGCAGTGACTGGTATGTTAAGAGGCGTACCGATGGAAGGCTCCTGTATGAGGGGGGAGGAGGTGGCACTGAGGCTCTGGACCAGACTGCCCAGCTCCTTCAGGGCACACACCATCACATGCTGACTGGCAGACACGTCTGCTGCACCCGCTTTGTTCTCCCCACTGGGGTCGCTCACCACCGCTTCTGTTTACAAGACAACAGGGAGGGAGAGAGAGGGAGAGGGAGAGGGAGAGAGAGAGACAGAAAGAGAGAAAGAGGGAAAGAAAGAAAGAAACAGAGAGAGAACAAGATTTTGAGTGTCCTCTGCTCATTTAGCTCTTCTGTATTGTAGATATAAAGTTAGATTGCTAGTTATTTGACACAAGACAAAGTGCCATAAAATGACATTGTGAGAGCTTCTTATACGATGCATATACAGTATGGCATTTGCACATGACAATATCACACACACACACACACTTCAACTAATACCAGAACAGGAAACCATGAACTAAGATTTTATGAGTACAATCACAAGACTTTATAAAGTCTTTGTTTGTGAAAACAAATGCTATTCCTCAGATGGATGAAAGCTTAGTTCATGTCAGTTCAAGTGTTTCTGTTGTGAGGAGCCACAGGTGTCACCTCCTCAGGTACTGTGTTCATGTTTAACTCTGAATCATCACCACCTGTCAGTCCCATGTGTGTCTGTCTACTGGAGCCTTAGATTCACTGTGGCTTATCACAACAGAAGGACCCGTCTTCCATGTCACTCCGTTGGCACAGTCGCAGGGACAGAGACAGAGACAGAGCACGGGGACTATTAATCAGTCTGCAAGAGCAAGCCCCAAAACACAGCTCACAATCAAGTGCTGGCATACAGCCAAGGCTCCGAGGGAAGCTTTTCAGAGAGTAAACAACGTTTCTGGACACTGTCGCATCTGATGGGACCATCTGTTTTAGGTAAACATACTGTATTCAGCTTTACGCGGAGGGAGAGAACTATTTTATGGCACACACCAGATAAGATCAGCAGTACAAAATGAATACTACAAAAGATTGGGCAAGCACATGGTAATTTGTCGTGTCAATCATAATATAAAGACAGAAAAAAGAAGCAGAAAGTGGACACTGAGTGTAGAATTAGGGATTAAATACTGTGTATTTAAGGACATAATTAGGTCTGCAATAATCGATCGATTAGTTGTCAACTATTACATTTAATCAGCAACTATTTTGGTCATCGGTTTATTGGTTTGTGTCCTTTTTTAGGGAAATACCTCAAAATTGTCTAACTGCAGCTTCTTAAACGTGAGTATATTCATCTTTACTTACACCTCTATGACAGTAAACTAAATATTTTTGGTGTGTGGACAAACCAAGGCATTTGAGGACATAATCTTGGGTTTGAGGAAACAATGTTTGGAATTTTTTTCACCATTTTCAGAAATTGTATCAATCAAACTAAACTAATTGATTAATCAATAAAATGATCAACAGATTAAATTAAATCGACTATGAAAACAATTGTTACAGTAACTGCAGCCCTAGATGCAATGAGGTACTTTTTGTCAGTTTTAGTAACAGTTCATCTCTGGTAAATACAGTGCATCTTTAAACCCTCATGGCCTTGATGTAAAACTGGAAGGATCAAAAGAGGACATTTTTATCTTGTTGTGATATTTTTCTTGACAGATAAAGTGGCCCAAGGATTCACAGCACATCAGAGTAAGCATTTTGAAAATAACTGAATAACGAATAAATGAATAAAAATAAAAAATAAAAAAAATTGTGGAACAGACTGGATTAGAGAGATTATGATGGTGGACGGGTCAGTTGTGTAATTAAATGATCACTGCAAATGGACACTCAAATGGTACAAAGTTAATTCATAAATTAATTAATTAGTAAAGTTAATTTATGGTTGGATTAGTGCATGAGATTTGACAAAGTGCAAAGATGAAGGCTAGGGACATATCTGATAGTAATAGCTCAATCCCATCTCAATATAAATCTAAAGTATCGTTATTGTGAGTTGTAAGTTTATATGCTAATATGAGATGATTAAAATGCAATGAAATTTAAAGAATGCTGAACCAAAGTAGAGAAACAGACAGAAACATACAAAGGACATGCAACCAAAACTGAGCATACTGTAGCAATGTAACACACTCCGAACCAAGAAAAGGCTAAAAAAAAAAAAAAAAGGTGTGAAATGACTTAAATAAACATAACACAAACAAACAAAACAAACAAATAAATAAATAAACATGGGATACTTACTCTGCAGTGCTCTGAGCCTGGACACCTCCCCCCCACCACCACCATCTCCCTCCTTACCCACTGCCCGCATCTGCTTGCTGATGGCCTGGCAGATCTCCTTGGCAGCGGCGATCTGGGCCTTCTCGCCTAGCAGGCCGCCCAGGGTGGCGCGCAGGGCGAAGGAGACGCAGCGGCGAGAGTACACAGCCTCCACATGTGTCTGCGTGGCCCGCGGGTGTGCCACCAGCTCCAGCACGTGAGACAGGAACGTGGCGAAGTTACGCTCCAGCCACTGCCCACCCAGAGTGGTCACAAATACCACATAAGCCTGCGGGGCAGACAGGAAAGGAGAGGAGAGGAGAGGAGACAAGGAGAGGAGACAAGGAGAGGAGAGGAGAAGAGAGGAGAGGGCAAGGCAAGTTTATTTATACAGTACATTTCATACAAGGCAATTCAGGGTGCTTTACATACATGAGGACTGATAAAAAAAAAATATATATATATATATACATATATATTGTGGAAATAGCCCTGCTAATAAACAGGTTTATCTAGAGGGGGCAAGGTTAAAGGCCGTGCAGTGGTGGGATTGCTCCTACACCTGTGGAACTAATTCAAGAAGAGGAAGAACACACAACAGAGGGAATAGTACAATCCACAGGCCCCATCACAGACACTATTCTATTCTATTCTAATTGGCCACAACAGAAGCTTTGCAAATGCACAATTCTAGTTAAACTCATTATAGGGCAGCAGTTGCTAAACCAGAAAGTTTTCTGGAATTCCTCAACAGCGTGACTGGAGTGATAGAACACAAAAGTGGCTATGTAAGGAGGTTAAACACAAATGAGCCTGAATGCTACAATGACATTGAAACAACTATTTTAGGTACACTCCCTGAAGACCCAGGCCAAACAGGTGTTTGTCTGTTTGTCTGTTTATTTGTTTTTGTTCATTTGAGGCCACAGTGAAGAGATGCACCTGCTCAATCCCAACACAATTCAATAAATCTATTTTTGTTCAAGGATGTGCTCAACCTTTAACATTCTATCACTGTGGGCCAGGAAAAAAAAGACTTATTGCATAAAACCTCTTAATGAGTACCCTGGGACTGAGTGAGTGGGGGCAGTGATCGAATGAGAGAAGGAAAAAGAAATGGAGGGTGAAAGGACAAAAGTGCAGACAGCAAGAGAGAGGGAGAGGGGAGGTAAATAGAGAGAGGTAGAGATGGAGAGAGAGCGAGAAAAGTGAAGTGAGAGAGAGGAGAAAAAAGAGAGACAGCTAAAGGGACAGCAAGGGAGACAGAGAGAAAGAGAGGGAGGAAAGAGAGAAGAGAGAAGGAAGAGATACAGTGTGTGTGTGTATGTGCGACTGTGTGTGTGTGTGTGTGTGTGTGTGTGTGTATGTGCAACTGTGTGTGTGTGTGTATGTGCAACTGTGTGTGTGTGTGTGTGTGTGTGTGTGTGTGTGTGTGTGTGTGTGTGTGTGTGTGTGTGAGAGTGTGTGAGAAAGAGAGACTCACCTGTGTGACCCCCACCCGCACCTCCCTGCTGACAGAGGCCCCTCCCTTCAGCATCTCGCCGCCGCTCTTCAGGAAGCCAGAGCCTCCGCGCAGGAAGCCCGTAGCCATGAGCTCCAGCACCTCCTCCAGCGTGGCCCGCTTCACGTTCTGACGCATCACTACCCGTGCACAAACATACACACACAGGGACACACGCACACACACACACAAGGACACGCACATGCACACAAAAACACACACACACACACACACACACACACAGTCAGACATCACACTGACTGTGGCTGGATATTGGAGCACATATTGCTTTCACAGGGTACATGCCGACTGAATTCTAGTTGTGATGATGAGGGGCCTTAAATTCATATTTATAATTTAAATTTTTTAAATTTATAATTTATAACAGCTTCAGAATCTTTCAATAGAGAGCGAGAGCCCGTGGATGTTCTCATGAGAGGCTTTTACCTGCTGCTTGCTTGGGCATCAGCGCTGTTGCCATGACGGTGCCCAGCAGCTTGGACACGGCGACCCGTACGCCGTAGTTGGAGCCTTCCAGTGCCTTAAAGCACAGTGTGGCGACATTCTCCAGCTCTGTGGTCCACATGAAAACTGCTTCATTTTGCAGCTCCAACAGACACTACACACAGAATAAGCAGACAGGACAGACAGAACCACGGTCAGCGATGCTCTCATAGATATCAAGGGCACAAAAGAATCATGTTTCAGAAGTCACTGATAAATATTCAAATGTAAACATTCATACAAACATAAAAACAGGTCACATAAACATGCCAAGATCATCTTTCTGTTCTCTGATCTGAATTGTGTGCCATACACAATATCTGTCACCCAAATAATGTTATTATCATTGACCACAAACAATAAGCTAGATATTTGAAATAGAGTACTACATGTGAACAGTTGAAGTCATGCCTTGACATCACTAACGGTGCCTGTACTGTTGTGCAACAGAGAAGTATTTAAGCAAGACAAGTCATCTTGTGTAATAGTAACAGGATGTCTGTTATTTATCTCTCCATACTCCAATCATACCGAAAACAAAGACAATATGCATTACATGACATTGGGAAAACACTTTAGCTAGATCATATAATGCCTTCATTTGTTGAATTCCACACTTCAAGGGCAGTATAGTAAGCTTGTCAATTAATTCATTAAAAATGAAATATTATGCACTGCACAAAATGGCAAAGGTGACAAAGTGGATGGTCTCTACGGAGACTGACCTTGGCCACAGCACAGCGGACAGCCATGGAGCGGTCAGTCAGTAGGGAGCGGGCATTCTTATAGATGTCTCTGTGACAGGAAGCAGCTGCCCCACCCAGCCCATGAAGGACCTTCTGCAGGCTGAGCAGAATCTCTCCACGCCCCTGAGACTGGAGAGGAAGAGGAGGAGAAGAAGCAGGAGGAGGAGGAGGATGAGGAAGAGTAGCCAGAGGAGGAGGAGGAAGAATATATGGGATTTAACCTCAGGTCATAGGCTTATCATCACACACTCTCAACATTACTGTCCGCAACAAAAGCTTTAAAAGTGCGAAATTCCAGTCAAATTCCAGTCAAAATTCCAGACCAAATTCCAGTTCCATGACAAAAGAAAGAAAACTTATACAGTTTACATCACTTTTGCAGGTTTAGATCAATACATAAGATGCAAAAGATATTAAAGTGCCCCATAGGAATCAAAGATGTAACAGAGTAGGGTAGAGCTAAAAAACTTAGCCCTAACTAAGTACCTCTGCACTCTTCAATGCCTTGAGAAGATTATTGATGGTTTCTGGGAAAGAGCTGCCCAGCATCCTGCCCATCTTCTCATAAAAGGCCCCCACACATGCCACTGCAGCCCTGCAAAGAATTATGGGTAAAAAATAAATAGAGACAATAATTACAACTAGCACTACCTCACTGTGTGAAAATAAATGGACCGGAACACTAAACTAATTCATCATAAACCCCAGTGCCTTGAAACACAGATATAAATAGACTTGTTCTGCATCTGTGGAATTCACTAAATTTGCAATCTTCCCTTCAGATGAAGACATCACAAGACAAGCTGTATGTGCTTGTCAATGAAGGATTTCTCCATAATGAAGCATGGGCATAGCCATCAACAAATGTGCATAATCCACCAATCCAACAGAACTTTATAATCCTACTATTCCTCCACATACTTTAGTGCTGCTGCCTAGAGGATTAACATTTTACAACATGCACTCGTGTGAGTATTCAGTTCATCTGCAAACAATGTTTACAGTCAAAACATATTCAAAATATGTGAGGGATTCATTCAAGCACTGAAGTTATTTATGTAGTTCCAGAGGCTAAACAGGGTCAGACTAGAGGTAATAAAGAATGTATATATGCGTAAAATATCAAAATAAATAAAATAGAAGAATTATGCACAAAAAATCTAGACCTAGGCATATGCTACTTGAAAAATAAAACATACATAATATACTGTAACCATACAAAACTCACAGCTTAGTTGGTAGATAGGCTGGTGTGTCATCTTTGCTCTTGATGATGTCATTACACTTGTCTAGAGTTTGAAAGACGGTGAACGTGTCTCCGATGCTGTAAAGGGTGGCCAGGTTCTTGGCCAGCAGCTTGCGGGTGGGTGGACCTGGAGCACTGCTAATCAGCCCAGTCAGCTGCTCCACCAGTTTCTTTTGTTTCTCCTTCACATCCACCTGTGAAAAGCCAAGCATTTCAACCACTGCAAACCAATATAGTAAAATGGAAATGACTAGTCTGTGGTATGAAATGTATCAAACTCAACGTGGTCCCATTGAGTAGGTTACAAAAACCAACACAAGTGTCTCATATCTGAAATTACTTTACCTTATTTGCTGCCACAAGGACTTTGTCTAAGAAGCGAAGCCACTCGAAGATGAAGACAGGCCTCTTGGCCTCAGTGATCTGGGCCAGGGCATCTTCATTGAGCAGCAAACTGTGTGCCAGCTCCATCTGAGAACACTGCAAGTGGCCAACAGCTCTGAGTCTTCAGAGCTTCTTCACACAATAATTGAGATTGAACACTGGGAAAGACACACCACAATAGCCCAGAACGTGATCAGAGACGGTTGATAAAGCATATAGTATATTAAGGATCTTTGACGTGATTAACCACTGACTTTTTTTTGACGAAGTTGTGTTGTCGTACCGATATTTACCCAGTGAGTGGGAGCTCTGGTTTTGTTATGATGACCAGCTAATATATCTACCATTACAATACAATGGCAATGCAATTAAGTTGGCATTACTAAAGAAAGAGGTTTACGTTAACGTTAGTTCCAAACAACCGTATCGATAGCTTCCGAAGTAGGTGGGTGCTGTTGTGGCTAGTGAGGTTAGCTATCAATGTCAAAAAGAACGAACGATACGGTAATGATGACAGCACTATTTCATATTGACGTTTTAACTAGATTAAATAATCCAACATCAGTAGTATTCAAACAAATTTCAGTAGCCTACAGGTGACCGAAACATCCGGCTGTCAGACAGGCCGAAATTAACTGGTTTAGCTAGCTAGTTCCTTGTTAGCAAGCTGGCCCCAGAAAATGAATCAGGAGGGAGCAGTTTCGTCTTTCGTGCAGCACGAGAAATAAATGACAGCACGTTAAACTGTCAGAGTATAGCATGTGTCGCTCAATAGCAAACATGTGAAATCATGCCAAAACCGCAATTACAAACCAAAAAAACCTTCTGTCTTACCTGTCGACCCACTCCTTGTTTTAGTCGATCACGTTTCACTAGGTCAACACAAATGCCGATCAAATCATTCCGACTAGATGGATCTGAAATAAATGCTGCTTTTTTACAACAAAACGGCACCTCTACTAAACTAGTTTGCGTATTCTCTAGAATCACATACACTTGTTATACATATCACTCTTTGCAAATGGTCTATGGTCTTAATGCATTTTTTAGGGGAAATATAGTAGGAACCTAACCTAGAAATAGTTCAACCCGGAATATTTCAGTTGATGTACGAGGTCGGCCAGATTGTCAATATTGAAGCGTCGCCAGCTCTAAACTCAACTAGCACTTTTGTGTTTTAGGTGTTTAACAAAAGGGTATATTGAAACACGGAATGGCTGAAGAGGAGGATGATTACATGTCTGATGCTTTTCTCAGTCAAATGTGAGTTTGTTATCTATCATTTGGTTGACAGGTTGCAGGTTTCCTTTAGCATGTCTGTCTGTACCTCTGATTTAATGCTAGCCTGTTGTTTATTATTATGTTGATAGTTCTTCCACTGTCTGTGGTTGGCGATCTCAGGCTTATATGACACATGTATGTGTAGCGTGCTTAGACTATTATTCGACAATTGACAGATAGCGCTCTGTGCACAAGCTTACTTGAAGTCGGCAAACCAGTTTCCTCTTCATTGACATGGCTGTCAACAACAGAAAGATGAGTGCTTTAGTTGTACCACCTTTTTCCTAAAAACGCCAGCCTACGTGCATTGGCTGAACAAAATAAGGAGGGAAGGATTTTCGGTGAGCACACGTTTTGGTACAACTGAAGTACTCCTCTTCAAGCGCTTGGTAACAGCGACAAGAAACTCGTTTGCCGACGTCAAGTAAGCTAGTGCACATAGCCATAACATTGCCTGTGAGCTATGAAAATAAGACATCAAAGACATGCATATTGCCTTTTGACAGATCTGACGTCAGGCCAGGTATGCCAATGGTGAAACGGATGAAAGACGCAATGAAAAAAGAGGTCATGATAAAAGAGAAGAATCAACAGAACCGTCAGAAAACCTATAAAGAGCAAGAGCGGGAGAGTCGTGATGCAGTTTTACAGACTTCTATCAGCAATGAAAATAAAGGTTTCGCAATGCTGCAAAAAATGGGATACAAAGCAGGCCAAGGACTTGGCAAAAAAGGTTGGGAGATAAATGATGGAATGCTAAATTATCTGTATCAGCAACAGCTCTGTTAAAAGATTTATAATGGTGTATTGTTTTTTCGTCTGCACTTAATAGGAGCTGGGAGAGTTGAACCAATTCCTCTGAACATTAAAACAGGTTAGAGATCATGTTACCATAAATGGCTCTGTTTTCCTATTTCTCACATGTAATATCAATGATCTTGGAATTGGTCGTAATTTGTGCTTTTATCAGACAGAGGAGGTGTTGGAATGGAAGAAGTAAAGAAAAGGAAGGCTGAAGAGGAACTCCAACATTACCGACAGAAGGTTCGAGTAAAACAAGAAGTGGAGAAACAGTCACTGGAGGACTTCAGGTGCCAATACAACACATTCTTGACTGGATTGTCTGGACTACTGTTGCTTTCCATCCGTCCTCACTGTTTAAATTGCTGTGTTATTGTACCGAAGGGTAAGGAAGAGAACAGAGAGAGAAGAGCGTCAGACGGAAGGGGACCTGAGGCGGAGCCAGCGGGCCTGTGAACAACTCGATAGCCAGAAGGTCTGATCAAGTTCTTCCCTGATTCTCTTTTTCCTGTAATGTACTGCAGTCCATTCAGTGTGATACAGGGTACTTTTAACTGATTATGACTTTTCCATGTTTTTAGGGAATCACTGCTCCCCGGGAATGTTGGTATTGGCCAGAAAAAGAGGAGGAGGACGAGGACGTAGATGAAGATGAAGAGCAATGCAAGAAAGAGGAAGATGAGGAGGAGGAGGAAGATGAGGAAGAGTTAACAGTGAGTGCAAGTACCGGTAGCACTTATGGACAGTTTTGTAAAATAAATGTTTTTTTTTTTTTGTTTGTTTGTTTTGTTTTTAAATAACATCTTAAATCTTTTTTTATCATGGTCTTTACCAACCTTACATTTGCTCTACACTTTACTTCCCAGTCATTAGATAAGCTACATTTTCTCACATCTTACCTGAGGGGTGTGCACTTTTACTGCATATGGTGTGGAACAACATACAATGGTAAGCACTGGTGCAAGCAATGTCTTAAAGCGTTCTCCATTTTACACGTGTTTACATTCTCACATTTTACATGATGTGTCTTTTGTACTGTTGTAGAATTAATCTATCGTGTGTGTGTGTGTGTGTGTGTGTGTGTGTGTGTGTGTGTGTGTGTGTGTGTGTGTTTGTGTGTGTGTTTATTCCAACAGATGAGGAAGATCTGGATTCAAACTGTCCTGGAGACACATCAGCAGACCATGATGATTGACATTGTTGAGGATTTTATACATTTTCTACTCACAATAGAGTTTCACAATAAAATGTAATGATCACATTACATGTAAATACACGTTTTAGCGTAATTGGACTTGGATAATGTGCACCCTACAGGAAATATGTTTTTTTATTTGTCATTGTTTTGCTGTGTTTTGTTGACGTAATTAAAATATTGCTTAAGCCTACATGACATTTGTTGTGGACACTTACATGATATTTAGCTTAGTGTATCATTTAGTTTAATGTTTAGTTTATTGTTAGATAATCTCATCGTATTAGCCTATTATATATCTGACAGCAACAACACCAGCACACATTGAACCTGTCAGAGGCCATTCAGTAACGCCTCCTTCTCAGACGTCATCTTTTCACGGAAATCGAAACAAGAAAATTAGACTGTAACCGCGCCACGTCGTGAAATTTGGTGCTGCATTTGTATGTACAGTAAGTGAATATTCCTTAGTTGGCAAGTCGCACGTTTGTTTTCAAGAGAGCTTATACACCCTGTGTTAGGCTAAGCTGACAGCTGAGAAATAACAAATATTTACATTTCTTTCCTATGTCTCTCGTAGAGCGATCCCCCACTCACAGTAAAGCCTGCAGTTGGTGGACCTAATGAATTACGTTGCAAAACTTAACGAGTATGGACAAAAGAATCATGTAAATGTGCAATATGAAGAAAAGGCTACTCCGGACCATACTAAAGCGTAGGTGGTCAAGCAAGCCCCATCCTCTCCGTCAGCAACACGCTCCCCATCCGCTTCCAGGTTGGCCGTAGACGACATGATGGAGGCTGCATTTGACCAATCGCACTGTATGTTCTTGTAGGTTTACTGTACGGGCTATTGTGAACGGCAAGCGGTATCCAGAGGGAGTTGGGAAAAATAAGAGAGAAGCCAAGGAAAATGCTGCCCTTAAGGCCCTGGGAATGCTGCCGCACAAAGAGAGCAATGGCTGTGTAAGATCATTGGATTCATTCATTTCATTCATCTTAGCATCATGTCGTTAAAGGGATACCTTTTGGTCACGTACTCTTTATTTTATGAAAAATACCTGTTAACAAATAACCTAATTAAGTCAGATGACCATTATTTGTCATCTGTGCAGCACCTTTACATTGATATTTTTATGCCCATTATTATGAATTGCTATAATTCCTGCAGAGTTCTTCCCCAGCCAAAATAGTACAACCCAATTATCAGTGCTGGCTCAATGAACACAGCCAGAAGACCAGGGTGACCTATAAGCCTATTGAATGGACAAGAGTGGGCGCAGCCAGTACACCATTGTAAGTGAACCATTATTTCCTCTTAAGACAGATAATAGACCAGAGTGTGTGATACATTTTCTTGTCAAAGTGGGTTTAATTTACTTTTATGGTAATTATGTTATCTTAGTTGCTGCCGGTATGTTTCTACTAATGGGGAATCATACCCTGAGGGCTATGGGGAATCAAAGCAGAAAGCCAAAGAGGAAGCTGCAAAGCTTGCTTACCTGGTATGAAAAAAAACACCACAAAAATAAATACAGCCAATGGTAATAAAAACCAGTATGTTAGGATGAATATTCAAATGGTCTTTACGTGGCTTATTTTGTGATATCTTTCCATTATTTTCCATAGGCCCTGCAAGTAACAGTCTGTTATGGTGTATGGTAAGGAACCATGATTACCGACAAGGGAAATTATTAAACTAGAGGGCATATTTTGTGTATAGGACAGGAATATGCTGATAAATCACTATGCAACTTCAATCAGTCACCATTTTTGGGTCTCTAAAACCAATTAATCTACTATTGGATTATACTGTTTATGGGGAATTAACTAGATATTATATTAGCAAAGGCAAAGCAGAGCAGTGTTATCACTGAGAGAATGGAAAGTGTATTGTTACAAAAAACAATCTAGATAAACTTAAGATAAATACAAGAACAAGTTACCAAGAGCTAGCTTGTGAACTTAATGATAACATGTATGATATTTAAGCTGTGACATACATGTACAAATAACAGCCTTTGGTCTTGGGTCTAACCGCCAATTATTTGTGTTGAAAAATACTTTGCAGATAATCAAACAAGGGCCATGAAAACATTATTCAAATGTGTTCTTGCTGCAAATTAAAGGGCATGTTGTAATGTTTTAGGTGTTATTTTTTATGTCTTGTAGCTTTAACTTGCTGTATTTTCCCTCCATTTCAGTGGTCCGAGCTCTAGGCAAGATCAGAAGTGGGCATCCTCTGTGGAAAGCAGTAAGGATTTAATTCACAATATCACTAAATGAATGGCATCAGAGTTGTTAGCTGCAGCCTCTGCGATTGGCTAATTGCATTACTTGTGATCATGTAAACTTGTACATTTTGATTTGATTGCAATTCATCTTTCAGCCCTAAAAGCCAGCGCTGCAGGAGGAAAGCACAGAAGATCTGCCCCGACCCCAGCCACAGTCTTTTCACACACCTCCAATGCAGGGGGGAAAGGTACAGAACATCCGCACCCATACCAGCAGGTTCAGATTTTTTGTTTTTTTCCCTGCAAGCTGTATCAGGCTATTGCACTGCATAGACTAACACTTACACGCACGCACGCACGCACGCACACACACACACACACACACACACACACACACACACACACACACACACACTCACACATAGACTCTACTGTTACATAAGGTATATAGGCCTACACATTTCATAATGATTGGATCCTCAACCACATACTTCTTTACTGTTTTTGTTGGTCGTTTTTCACTGCACTGTTCTACAACTAGCTAGTTTAATTCATGACTTACATATCTTGCAGACTTTTAAAATGACTATTCAAATACTGTTTTTAATTTACCTCCAATTTTACAACACTTTGTAGATATGAGCTGGGTCTAAGATAATACTGTATGGTTATAGTTATGGGATTTGGCAGACACTTTTTTTCCTAAGTGACATACAAATAAAATCAATACAATAGTTAAAATTAACGATGAACAATTTGAAATGTTGGTAGGACTACATTAAGGAGAATAGCAATAATAAACAATAATATCAATTCAATCAATAGCCTAATGAAAAAAGTTTGGTCTTTCAACAATTTTTGAAAAGGTCTATCGATTCTCTATGCTAAGTTTGTATATATGACAATAATATACTGAAACTTGAAACTTATTTCCATAATAAATTCCATCCTTTCACTCCCTGTAGAGTTGAACTTCTTCAACAAACATAAGGCTGAGCTGGAGACTCGGCTGTCCACCATTTCTGTTCTCATCCAGCTGGAGGGGTGCGGCATACTGAATGCCGTGGAGAGGGAGACAGTGGAGGCTGAAAGAATTAGTGTCTCTCAGAACCATGCTCTGATCGTCATGCTCAGTAGGAAAGGAGAACGGGCTCAGGAGAAGTTCTATGAGATTTTAAAGGAAACTGATCCCTACCTGGTGAAAGATCTTGAAAAAGGGGTTTGCACATCATAGGAGAATACTGTATCTAGAAGATGTCAGGAAAACAGACAAATTGTATAACATGTTGCCTATGTGTTTTTACCCATGCCTCTTTTTTTATCTAAATGAAATTGATTATTTACAATAATTGTATGAATATCTTGTGCCTATGCAGCATTTTAATCAACTCTTTGATTTTCTGTATTGGGATACTTCAATAATTATGTCAATGTTATTTTCAATAAATGTGGAGGAAATATGAATGGATGCTTTGTTCACACAAATCTATCTTTCAGAAGTTGTAGCCTAATCAGCGCTGTGTTGACAGAATTTTGAATAGTGCTTTTTGGAGACTGCAGGTTCGGGGTAGCCTAGAAATCTAGATGCAGCTTAGCAGCGGCAAATTAATTTGCTCAGCCTGTACATTTCAATGATATAGGATGGCCTGCCAGGCTAGGTTGGGGGTATAGGCCTAGTGTATTGACACTATAACTATGACACCAAATCCCAGGAGGCACTGGCAGTCCATTTAAAATTATATACATCACTGCGATAACTACCAGGGAATATACTGTAAGCGTATGTCTAACAGCAACAACCCTGTTTGACAGACCCTCACAGCTTTTAGTCACGCCCTCTTTGTCCTGATTGGTCCCACACAGGCACATTTTTCCGGAAATCGAAACTTAGAAGTTAGATTAAGAAAGTAAACGAAAGTGTCACTGTTGGGTCGCTCAAAGATAAAGTACCACACTATATTGAGGGGGTTGGTGTTGCGCAACGATTTTATGAAGTACAGTAAGTTAACTGATTGTTTTATTGCATTAATGCTTGAAAGTTGCACGTGTATTTGAGGGAGCTGATACGCGCTCCTGCTGCTGTTACTGTGTGTCAGCTAACATGACAGCTGATCAGGATACGTGACAACACAGGCTACGACCTCTACTGTCTATGGCTACGACACGTGTAGCCAATATTCGATACAACTGTAAATCATGACATGTATAAGAGAGCATATTTTGCAATAGGCCTTTATCATGGCAGCCGAAGTAGGAAGTGAACAGCCCTGTTTCTGTGTGAGCAAAGTTGTTTCTAATTAAGTGTCAGATTCGGCCACAGTTACTTCAACCAGAGGCCTCGTTAATGTTTTTAGGAACACCTGTGGTTTGCCTGCCAACAGGAAGTGAACAGCCCTGCTTCAGCTGCCTGTGGGCTGCTGTGATTAAGGCCTATTGTTTTATTTGTTATTACTCGGCTCAAGTAAAGCTGTTGTTTATCACTCTGACCCACGGTATAGCCTGCAGTTTGTAGACCTGATGAATTACGCAGCAAAACTAAACGAATACGGACAGAAGACAAGAGTCCTAGTGCAATATGTGGAGGTGGACGTCTCAGGTCCGGACCATATTAAAACGTAGGTTGTCAAGCTACTGCCTGTCTAAAACTAGGTTGGCTGTTAGAAAGACTGCATGATGGAGCGTGTACTTGACCAGTAGGCCTAGCTACAATTATGTTCTTATTTTCATAACAACTATTAGCCTATTAATTGCTATACTTAACCAGCACAATTATGTTATTGTAGGTTTACTTTACGGGCTGTTGTGAATGGTACATCTTACCCAGAGGGAGTTGGGAAAAATAAGAAAGAGGCGAAGGAAAATGCTGCCCAGAAGGCCCTTGAAAACCTGCAGCAGCACATGGAGAGCAGTGATTTTGTAAGATTATTACATTCATTTTTCTTCACCTCTGCGGTCACAGTATCGAGTGTTTTATAGCTATTGTCATGTCAAGTGTAACCAGGCCTGTGTAATGAGAAATATGATAACCGATCAAGTCAAATGGCCATCATTGATCTTATGTGTACTAGGTGGTTAACAGATTGGATTAATATTGTTATTGTTGAATTGCTTGACCTCTGTACAGAATACTTCGACAACATCACAGACATCAGAAATCCCGGTCTCTATTACCCAACCCAATTATCAGTGTTGGCTAAATGAACACAGCCACAAGACCAGAGTGATTTTTAAGCCTGTTGAATCGACAAGAGTGGGCCTAGTCAGCACACCACAGTAAGTATGAAACATTATTTTCTATTAAATCTGACCTAAAGCATGTGATACACTTCCTTGTCAAGTGGGCCTATGGTCTTCTTATTACTTAACGGCAATTATGTTGTCATAGGTGCTGCAAGTATGTTTCTAGTGATGGAAAATCATACCCTGAGGCTTATGGGAATTCAAAGAAGGACGCCAGAGAAAAGGCTGCCAGGCTTGTTTACGAAGAGATCTTAAAAGAGCAAGGGGTAAACACTAACAATATTTATGGTATTTATGGGAAAGCATGTAAGGATGAATATTCGTCTAGCTGTTGCTCATGTCTCTTGTTATACTGTACATTCACTGTTTTTTTTTAGGTCATAGAGGGCCATTGTAATGGGCATAACTCCAGACAACAAGAGGTGTCAAACCATAGTGCCTCTGATCTAAGGTACTGTACTGTACTGTACTATGGTATTCATTTTGTTATTTCCCCCAAAAAGACCCAGAGGAAAACTCTGAGTGTCACAGTTGATCATCACCATCAGTTGTAGGAAACAGATAGAAACACACTTTCTTTGTGACTTCATCTAGTGTGCATCTATAATCCCGTCAGACCATTAAACTGTTACAAATGTTAGTATCACAGCTGAGCATTTGTAATTCACTTGTCTGTCCTTTCTTATGCCTCCCTTGTACAGCAATAACCTTGAACATATGAGGGTTACACCTACAAAAGATCTCAGCAGTGATATTCACCAGGCTAACTTCATAGGGATATTGAACCATCATTGTCAACAGCAGAAGCTAACACATGATTTTAAGCTGGTGGAGAAAAGAGGGCCATCTCACAACCCTGAGTAAGTTGATACACAGTGAGACATTTACTCAAGCATTTCAAAACTTGTTGAAACTCATCAGCAGTGTGAATTGTGTGAAGCAACTGTGAGTTGAAGCTTCAGAAAGCGTTGTCTGTTATATGCACTAACAAGCTACATTGGATTCATCTACAGGTTTGTGTACAAAGTAGTAATAGGTGGGGTCGAGTATCCGGAAGGCTGCGCTAGGACGGCCAAAGACGCGAAGCAGCAAGCTGCTCAGCTGGCATGGAGTAAGATTCAAGACCAGTCTCAATGGAACAGTCAGGTAAGCATTCATAACGTTTGTCTTCATAGAAGCCGATGGACTTCAACACAAAAACTTTTATCATCATCTTTCCTCTATGGTGTACATATTAGGACATCCTTAGATGTCAGAATCGGGTGTCAGACATCAGATGAAAAGGCATCACATCTCAGGAAAACCTGTCATGTTTATGGAATTACACAGTCAGTTGAAACAGTGTCAGGAAAATCTGTGTCAGGTAAAACGACATCAGGTGAAACAGCCTCAGACGAAAAGCTGTCAGGGTCAGGTATTAGAGATCAGATGGAAAGGCATCAAGTCTCAGGAAAACCGTTTTGCCTGAAACTTCATTGAGCAAGTGAGCAAGGAATATGTTACTGTGAAACTTTCAAGATCAGTTTCTGTCTCAAACTATTTGTTTGAAGGCAAAAACGTTTATGTTTTAAACGTTGACTGAAGGGGGTGGGGGGGATGGGGGTCTGTAAATTCGCCTCGACAGCCCTGCTTCCAATATTTGAACCAAAGAGGAAGTATCCTCACCACTGCTGGCCACCAAGAGATGCTGGCTCTCCTAGAAAATGAATGACTTCTGTTCATTAAGATGAATTAAAGGAGAAATCCGGCGAGTTTTCACATAGATATCCGTTTCTCCAGGTCACCGAGTACTGTCGGTACGAAACAAAATGAAAACGGTTTTACCTAGCTTGAGTTGCTACAACCAGCAGCTGACACAGCCAGGCAGCTGCAGCACTACACTCTGTGGGCATGTACATGGGGACTCACGGACATGCCCCCAGAGTGTAGCGCTGTAGCTGCCTGGTTGGATTCGCAGCTGGCTGTAGCAACTCAAGCTAGGTAAAAACGATTGTTTACGGTTTTTTCATACCGACAGTGCTCTGTGACCTCGAGAAACGGAGATCTATGAGAAAACTCACCGGATTTCCCCACCAGTCCTGGTGTGAACGGACAACTTTTGAAAGTCTTTCTCAGGTATGTGTGCTCCTTTTGAGAGACAGAAAGAAAAACTGAATAGACTATCCCTCCTGCATGCGGGCTTTAGTGGGCGGGAGCGGGACATCATGTTACATAAAAAATGACACATTAATGCGGGAGCGGGCAGGAGCGGGACAGAATATTGCGGGAGCGGGCGGGCGCGGGACTGAAAAATCAGACCTTGACCACAAACCATGATGGAAGTCTAGGAGAGTGGTGTTAACAGATAACTCCTTAATACCGGTATATCCCACAGTATACACCGTTTAACATGTATGTTTATCTTAGGTTTCAAGCAAGTCAAGTCTTTCTGAAGATGATTCACTCTGTCTAACTCCTACACTAGAGTGAGTATAATGTAGAACATATTAATTAATCATATGGGATATGATTGTTCTGTGTGAGTGTAACCCATTGACTATATGTACTATTTTGACCTAGCGAATCACAAGATGAGAGGGCCTCAACAAGCCTGGCTGCAAGTGCAAGTGACTCAATTATCTTTAAAGATTCATCCAAAAACTCCCCCAAAGTTAGTAATATTCATATTGAGAACTTATTGTTTTAAAATGCACTTTATATGTGGTATTTATTTTAATGTGGTAATGTTTGGTTTTGATTAGGCTATTTCTGTAATGTTTTTTTGTTGTTGTTGTTTTTGTTTATTGCAGATACAAGAGGCAGCTCCTGCACAAAATAAGGCTAAACGAATGCAAGTGCATACAACATGCCAGTATCCATTACTACATTCATTACATAATTTTCTTCATAATAGTTATAATCCCTCTAATGTTGTTTTCTTGTCTTCTTTTGCAGATTAGCACCAAATTTCAACAATGCTCCTCAAAAAAGTAAAGAGGTATCTCACATTCTTGATATATGTGCATATTATGTACTTTAGGTTTTACCAATGCATATTTACTAAACATTTGTAAGTAATTAAGTAAGTAAAAGTAAAACACAATTATAGATCAAAACAACAGCAATTAATCGGTGATAAATAATAGTGATGACATTTTCAACACATTGTGACTTATTATAACATTAATAACATGTTCAAATATCTGCTTTGAAGGCTGGCCCCAATCTCTCAACCAATTTCACTGGTCAGGTTGCTGTCCAGTCCAGGTGAGTGAGCACGAGGCCTCCTACTGACTAAGCACAAGTTATACATTCATGCAAAGTGAAATATGAAATACCAAAGCATGATTGTTATCAATTTATTTTGCAGACTTGAAAAAGACTTTGAATCAATAGAGCGTGTAGGCAAAGGAGGGTTTGGACGCGTTTTCAAGGCACGAAATAAATGCGATGAGACATATTATGCCGTGAAGATTGTAAAAAGTACAGAGTAAGTGATGATTTTTTTTTTTTATGAAAACTTATACTCACAAACAATTTAATGTGTCACTTTCATGGTTTTCATTTTGATAGATTAAACTTGTTTTGTCACTGTTTTTTTTTTTTCAATTTTATTTAGAAAAGCCAAACGAGAAGTTAAAGCTTTGGCACGTCTGCAGCACCCAAACATAGTGCGTTACCATGGATGCTGGATTGATAACACTGCATACGTATATGATGTCTCCGACAGTTACAGCACCTCAAAGTAAGTCTGCATAACGAGACAGAATTACTATAGCAGAATAACATTGAATGTTCCTCTGGTGTAGATGAAGGGGAAAAAATAATATTATATTATAAACATCCAAATATCAAATTCTCAGTATAAACTGATTTCATGTTTCAACATTTTCAATTGTTATACAAATTGTTATGCAAAACTTTTATTGAACATCTGATCTTTTAAAGTATGAAACTTACTATGAGTGTGAGAACTTAGCTGTGATTATAACCTCAGCTCAGGAAGCAATTCCACCATGACATTCCTGTATATCAAGATGGAACTCTGCGAGGGCAACACACTTTCAATGTGGATCGAGGAAAAGAATGAACACCCAGACTCACAGAGACGACAGGTTGCCCTTGTCATCACCAAGCAAATCTTAAATGCAGTGGTATACATTCACTCTCAAAACCTCATCCACCGTGACTTAAAAGTAAGCCATTAACCTACAGGTACTTCCAATAACTTCAGGTGTTATCCAGTGTGAATTTACAAGTTCAGTAAACAATTTTAGTGAGAACAAGATTTGTTGCAGTATTATTAGTAAGTACCCTTGTATGTTTCTGCTCAGTATTTGATCATTTTCTTACTTGTGTTAGCCCGCGAACATCATGTTTGGAAGAAATAAGGAGGTGAAGATAGGCGACTTCGGCCTGGTGACTGTTGGAGACAGTGACCATGATGAAAGTTTACTGGAACGGACAAAGCGTACAGGCACAAGATCCTATATGAGTCCTGAACAGGTAATGCAGTGTAGTGCAACACAAGTTACTCATTTCATATGAATAAAAGTTGTGAGTACCAGACTACAACATCCAAAACTAACTACTGTCATTGCACCTTTACAGATGAATCAGCCTACATATGACCGCAAAGTGGACATTTTTGCTCTAGGTCTGATTTATTTTGAACTACTTTGGACTATAAAAACAAAGGCTGAAAAGTCTGAGGTAAGTGTTTCAGTTGCTATGATATTTACATTTGTCATCTCTAATAGCCATTGTTTTCTGGAAAATCAGTATTAAAATATCAGTAGTTTTTTTTTATCCCATAGATGTGGAAAAATATCAAGACAAGGAAGTTTCCAGAGGAATTTTGTGATCAGTTTGGTTTTGAAGTAAGTGTAGCTATTAGTTTATCACTGAAGATATAGTACTTACCTTGGTTCGTTAAAGTGAAAAATAATGCCTGTTGTCTCATTTGATAGTTCTTCATAAAATTGAATATTTGTTTCATACTGTATGTGCATACTTCGTTGTCAGACCAAATATACATATAGGACTCATTGATAATTAAGCTCTAGAAATGGTTATTGTCACCCATATATATATAATTTATTATTACCGCCACGCTAGCAAAGCGGCAGTCATATAAGTTTAGTCAGAGGTTTTTTTTCCTCAGGATTTTTTTTCTTCAGTAATTTTGTGTCAGCGATTCCCAGAATAGTGAAAGACTGCACGAAACTTAGTGGGCATGTAACCCCACAAGGATGACACAGAATCATTGAATATATTGAGAACTGTAGGACTTAGGATGACCATGTTTTTTTGTATGTTGGTCTCAAGGGGCCATCTCCACCCATCCCATAACCACTCATTTGCAGTATAGCACCATCTAGTTAAAAATAAAAAGCAAAAATGAGGCGTTGTAATGGCAGGTATCTTTAGCTGACATGTTCAAAACTGAAATTTGAAGTGTAGGATCATTATGAAACCCTCTGAATACATGCCAAGTTTAGTGGAATTCCATTCATGGGGGGCCATACAATAAATTCATTTATGTGTACATTTAGTGACTGTACACCAATCTGCCTGTAGATGGTGGTGTTGAGCAAATAGTTGCCGGTAGAGGATGATGCTACATTTCTACAAACACGCACGCACACACACACAAAAAAACACACACACAGTGCACATGCACACACACACAGACACACACCCACATAAACACACATGCACACGTACACAGACACACCCACATGCACACACACGTGCAGAAACACAAATACACACACACACACAGAAGGACACATTACACAAAAGCAAACACATATACACAAAAGCAAACATACATGCACACACTCATTTACATACACAAAAGTTGCTAGAGTATGAGATGGAGACAAATTGACAAGCGTGATTTATTTTTGTGGAGAGAACGTGCAGGACTGAGCGGTGGTCATATTTTGTACCACTATGTGGTACATCTAGTTTAAATCTGGCATTCAAATGTTGCTGTAGACTTTTGCAGGCACAGTGAAGAAAGAAGGTCTAAGTTATTCTGTATCATTATACAAAAAAATGTCACCAAGTGTGGACAGGTGGAGTCATTCTTTCAACTCTGTGTGTTCTGCAGCATGCGCTAATCAAGCGAATGCTGCGTCAGGATCCTGTGGAGAGACCTGAAGCCCAAGCGCTGGTCGCAGAGCTGGAGAATCCCAAATCCTTCCAAGATCAGAATTCTAACCAAAGAAGCACAAAAACTGTATGAAGTTATGAAGTGCAGTAAGGGCAGACCCATCACAATATCACTAATGTATGAAAACTGTCTTTCCTTGCAGATTGCTTTGACTGTTTTTAAATTGCCATACCTGTTACCTTTGCATCATGGTGTTGTGGATATTCGTATAGGAATACGAATATCCACAAAAGGAAAACTCTTTAACCAGTATATAAATCTAGCTACTTCGAGCTACTTTGAGCCTCGTAAATGGTGTAAAACAGTGATTTATTTGCATGACTAGGCCGATGCCCGAGGCACCGCAACGAAACACTGTTGGTAGCATTGGCTAACTAGCGCCAGATTTCTGAGTGCAGGGAACAAGCCGAGGTGAGCTATGAGACATACGTTCACACTCGGTATCATGTTTCAACACGCTTTAGGTCAAAATCACACCGGAATTCTCCTTTAAGTTGTCTAATCTTACAGTGTGACTGTACTGGAGCTCCATCCGTTTCATGTGTTTGTTTTTTATATGCCATTTCGAGATGGATCCTTACCAACCACTAGGCACTTTAAATCTTTAGTTTTGTCTTCCACAAAACATAGCTGGGTCTTACTCATGAAATGAGCATTATAATGCCTAGTACAGATAGTAATGATGGTTTTGTAATTTTATCATATGTTTTGAAAAATGAAGCTATCTTTCATTTTCACAAATTGAATCAGTAAAATGAATGTGATCCCCACACAAATGCATTACTGACTATTTAAGAGGTTATGGTCATTTTAAATTGAGGGCCCTATTTTGACGATCAGAAACGCAGCGCATGACGTATTCTTATCATGACTCAAAGCGTATTCCTATCTTACACTCTAATATTTCGTCATGCCCTTCTGTTTTATTACACAATGCGCCCAGGGGTGTGGCAATTAATGACCTAAGGTGTGGTCTGGCGCGTGATCTAAAAACGCTATCTTACACCATCTAAAAAGCGTTACCCCACTGACCAAGAAAAACCCGGTCTATAACGAAAGGTGCATATGAAGCACAGCTGAAGACACTCGGTCACGAGATGTAAGCAGCAACTCCTCTGCAGGATAAATGTCTTTAGGTTTTTTTTATTCAGTCATTCGAACATTATTAGGATAAGTGTTACTTTTTTCAGGCAAATTTTTTCAATGGTAACCCATTGTCAGTCAATAGTGAAAATATTTTTTTTTTTTTTGTTTCTGTTATGTCGTTGACTATGACACCATAGTGAATTTAGTTTCACTTTGCCTATAAGTTCAAATAATAGACGAGTGCAGATTTGTAGATCTGCTAGTCACAAACAGGTTTTAGGTAAACATGGTTTAGTGGAATACCTGTTCCATCCTTCAAATGTGCCGGTGACCATCAAAATACTATTTGAAGTCGCGCTGCTTGCAGTTATAGGGAATGTCCGATGTCAATCTCATTGATGTTATGCCCAAAACACACCCATGACTGATTAAGAAACATAAGAACCACCTTTTTGCGCCAGGCACCCGATGTTTGATAACAAAACCAACCCCAATGTGGACTGGACAAACCCCTACATTTATTTTAAGCTATTTGCCAGTGACCATGCATTTAGATCACCAAGATAGGGCCCTGAAACATTACAGGTAAACATTACTCACATTGTTCCTTTTCTCATTTTGCCATTCATTCCCGTAAACAATACAGTTGTGCTCATAAGTTTACATACCCTATACATACACATGCTAAAGTTGACTAAAAAGAGGAATAAAAAAAATCATCTTTTGAAAATTGTTCTTAATGCCTTTTAAAAAAAAAAACATTAGGAAAAATCCAACCTTTAAGGACACCAATTTCCGTTGTGAATGATTGTATCGTAAATAAATAAATGTTCTTCCTTAAAATACAGGGACTATAAGTATACATACCCCTATGTTACATTACATACCCTTCACCATATCTCACCCTTTTTTATTCCTCTTTTTAGTCAGCATGTGTACAGGGTATGTAAACTTATCACAACTGTATGGAGTATTTATTTGTATTTACTAATGGAGTTAGTAAACACATCATAGTGAAAATAATACTTTTAAATGATTGAATATGGATTGTATGAACTTTTTATCCTGAATTAACATACAATGAAGACTATTGTAATCTTACTTTCATTTGTTGATCTAATCATATAATGTAAGTGACCCAATTCTTCAACAACCTTCCCATGAATGGTATTACAGCTAACAAGTCATTGATTTGTTGTCTGTGTAAGAATCTTTGTTTGGATGACTGAAAATTGAGGCTAAAAAGATGCAGCCGGGGGGCTCTGTGGCGCAACCAGCTACAGCGCTCATACCATATACTGTACGGGTCCAAGTGGCCACGGGGACATGGGCTCGAGTCCGACCCAGGTCATTTCCCGATCCCTCCACATCTCTCTCTCCCACTCGCACCCTGTCTGCCTCTTCACTGTCCTATCATAATAAAGGGTAAAAAATACTTGTTTTTTTTTTTGTGTCGTGGTTCTGCGGCTGTCTGGCTATAGCTGTGCTTAGTGCATGCTGCTGTCCATGGTCCTGAGCCTGCCCGATCCGTTCTGCGCTTGTGCAGCAGCTTACTGTAACCCCTGGTTTACAACGGTTTACGACACTACTAGATCAGTTTTACGCTTGCACAATTATTTATAGTCATTGACACGCTGTTTGAATGTGTGTACACTGCAGAAACTATGCAGAAGATGGCATCTTGTTCAAATTATAAAGAACTAGTCCAGTGCCCGTTCAAACATGCCATTCCTGTAGAAAACCCATAGCCCAATTACATGCCTTCTGGTATGCCTGCTTTAAAAATAGGATGATAGGGAAAAACATCATTCCAGCTAAGCATTCAATAGGCCTAATAAATACTGAATATTATATCATAATATATTAGCCTATAATTAATATGAAGTGGGCAGAATTTAGGCATGGCTGCATGTGACATTTCTACAGATCAGAATGACATAAGCCTAACAGCTGTTCTGAGTTATATGTTTACTGTTAAGCTTATTGAATAACTTCTTAATACTGAAGGCAAAACATTTTTTGAGAATGATTCATCATCATTTGAAATGTGCAACAATGTCACTCAATCTCTGGTAGCCTAGGCTAGCCTAGGCCTAAGGGACATCACGCTGTCTGCCATTCATTGTCTGTAGCTGAACGAAATGAGGCTATATGTTTAGCCTATTGAATAGCCTAACGATATTGAAGGCAAACCATTTTGTAGAAAGATGCATCATCATAGGAGATTTGCAAGGATGTGACTCAAAAACAGTCTTTGGTAGCAATCTTTTTAGTAGTCTGCCACTCATTGTCTAGCTGTGTGGCACGACAAATGTGAAGACATGACATTTTGCACTCTGTGACACAGGCTTATGGTTGTTAATCATATACTCTCTATTGTCATACTGAAAAGAATCCTTTGATAGGTATTAGAAATGGGGCCATTGCAAAACTGTAAAGGGGCAAAACTGTAAATGAAATGGGTGCACAATGTACTCTAAAGGTACATAACCTTTAAACACTGTTCGTTGCTACCCCCCCTTAATTTACTGTTCATGGTCAAATTTGACCGGACAGTTTTAACTGCTCTTAAATACCAATACCATGACAAAAAGTATTATTTAATAGAACATTTATTGTAAACAGAACCTTATTAGATAATTAACATCTACAACATGTGTGTTTGTGTGTGTGGGTGTGTGTGTTTCTGTATGTGTGTGAATGTGTGCAAACACTCACTGGTGGTTCACATGCACAGTGGAAACATGACAACATGAACTGTGTGTGTGTGTGTGTGAGAGAGAGCGAGAGAGAGAGTGGGTGTAAATGTGTGTGTGTGTTTGTGTGGGTGTGAGTGTTTCTGTGTGTGCATACATGCATGTGTGTGCAAACAATGGTGGTTCACATGCACATGTGGCAACATGACAACATGAACTGTGTGTGTGTGTGTGTGTGTCTGTTTGTGTGTGTGGGGGGGGGGTGTTTCTGTGTGTGCATGCATGTGTGTGCGAACATTGGTGATTCACATGCACAAGTGGCAACATGAACTGACAACATGAACTGTGTGTGTGTGTGTGTACATGTGTGTGTGTGTCTGTTTGTGTGTGTGTGGGTGGTTGTGTTTCTGTATGTGCGTGAATGCATATGTGTGCGAACATTGGTGGTTCACACGCACGAGTGGCAACATGACAACATGAACTGACAACATGTACTGAGTGTGTGTGTGTGTGTGTGTGTGTAAGTGGGTGTACATGTGTGTGTGTGTGGGTGTGTGTGCATGCATACATGTGTGGGAACATTGGTGGTAGGAGTGTGTGAAGAGAGATGTCTTTCATCTCCTGGATGAAAATGAGACTCTTTCCCAATCATTTCCTATGGCGGTCATTTTTGACCGTGAATAAAAAAAGTGTTTCTAAGTTGAATAAATCACTCAAAATTAGTCCTAATCAATTCTATGTGTTCACAAGCCTTTTGTGAAGGATATCATAAGATCTTGAGGCAATCTGATGAAAAACGCCATATTTATGGTACAGGGAATGTGTAAATCGGTCATTTTTGACCGGAACAGTGTTAGAAGGATAATTGAACAGGTACACAAAAGCTTACCTGAGATCTATTTGTAGTGCTGAGGCTCAAACTTATTGTTGTTCAGTTTTCTCTGTAAGTGTTTTCAGGTATGTGTGTGGGTTTACCAATCACCACTCTCGACAATCTGGCAAGAAGGTAGCAATATCTCTCTGTTTGTTTGGTGGAGGTTTTTGCTTGTGTAAAGTGTACAGTTTTTCCTCTTGTTATTTCTTCAATGTACAGTATAGTACAGACTGTGACAACAAATTTCCCCCTGGGGACAATAAAGTATGAATCTGAATCTGATGTGTTTTGCATTTTGAATAGGAGTGTTTTCCCGATGATTAGGCCTACAAGAGATTTTTCCGCCCCACTTTAACCCCTGGTGACAAGCCTTAAGAGCCATTTAATTACTTTTAAAATGACACTACACTATGCAGTACCTAACTCAGTTGAATACTACAGTCGCAGCCTATCTGAAAAAACTAATGCAAACTTTTTAGAAAAAATTACACTTACGCTTGTCTCATTCCTGACTCAGGAGGTATCAGAAGGCCCTTTCCTTAACCCAACCGAGGTCAATCTGTTAACCGATAATGTGATGAACTCATTGCGCTCAACCCTAGACTCTGTAGCACCACACAAAAAGAAAATAAGAAAACAAGTAAGACATGCTCCATGGTAACAAAAAGTAAACTAGAACAAAAATGGCGCACCACTAAAATGGAAGTCTTTCGCCAAGCATGGAGAGATAGCCTTATCACTTACAAAAAAGCACTTACAAAGTCAGCCTTCTATTCCTCGCTGATTGAAGAAACTAAAAATAATACAAAATTTCTCTTTACCACAATCTCCCGCCTGACGAAGAGCCATAACAAAGTAACCCAATCTATCCCTATAAGCCTAAATCTTGGTCACTTCTAAACGTGATGCTAGCAGGCAAGATGCTAACCCAGTAAACAAAATAAAGTCCCGAAGACGTCCCCTAAAAGTCCCCTGGCGAACGTCACCTCCTCGACATTGTGTATTGAGTTCCCTTGACATCCCGCGGACCTGTGTTTGGGACGTCTAAAGTACGTCCCCAAGACTTTGAGGGGACGTCCTTTAATGGTCACTGCGACGTAATGCGCGCAACGTTTATTTCCGCGATGGTTAAAAAAAAAAGAAGAAAAAAAACATGAAGCGTGATTACGCGTTATACATCCTGTAGGCTTCATGAATGGACATACCGGTAGGCTGCTAGAATTGGATAACACTAGACCATGTTTACTCTGAATGATTTCGGACTTAAATGCAATCGGATAACACTACGACCAATATTTACTGTCTTCCAATGTTGCAGCGCTGTCTTCATCAGTTTAGCTGGTTCCCCGGGATGCAAGGGGTAAAAGTAACGTGCATCATTGCTCATTGCCAGAGTGTCTCGCAGAGACAATTCCATTGTGCTCTCGCGAGAACTCTGGATTTCCAGGGTATGACTAGCCCAGGCAGCAAATTAAATTGGCTGCCGCTAGGGTGCGTCTAGATTTCTAGGCTAAGGCTGGAGTTAAAAGTGGTATCACCAGACTCAGAGAATGGCAAAAAATCAATTGTTTAACTCAAGGGGAGGTGGAAAATGAGTAATTCCCCAAATTGTGGAATAAACCTCCTGAGACCCGGGTTATAAATTTGAATGCATTTTTTATTTCTCTCAGTTATTTTGGTTTATTAGGGCTTCATGAGTATACAAAATAAAATTTCACCTCTGTACATCAAGTAGTTTTTGAGAAAAGTGATGTCCTCATTTGAGGACATTGGGTCTATTTTACCATAAAACACAACTAAATTGCCATTGTGTAACAAAGTGTAACTCTGTTTATTTCATCAGAATATAACAGAGTTAAGAGTAAAACAAAAGTACAAAGTGTGTGTGTGTGTTTGTTAGTGTGTGTGTGTGTGTGTGTGTGTGCGTGTGTGTGCGCGTGTGTGTGCGTGCGCGCGCGCGCATGCATGCGTGCGAGTATACACAGGTACATGTGAGAGAGTGCACCTATGTATTTCAATAGATTTTTTTTTTTTTTTTTTTTTTTTTAAATAACAAAAACATGAAATTAAACACTAAATTCAAGGATGTACAAAATAATGCAAAGTGTGTGTGTGTGTGTGATAGTATGGCACCCTGGAGGTGTCATTGCAAGATATTTTGTGTGTATATCAAGATAATGTGCACTCATTTTACTAAAAATGTGTAACTTAGCTAAATGCAAGTACAATTTAGCTAAATGAGCCCACAATTTAATAAAATGAGCACACTATTTACGAAACTGAGCACATCATTTGTTAAATTCAGTGCACAATCTAGTACAATGAGAGCATGATTTAGCAAAATTAGCTATTTTTGTCAAATGAGCTCATATTTTACTAAACTAAGTGAACTATTTACTAAAAAGAGTGGAAAATTTAGTAAAATGAGCACACTATGTACTAGAATGAGTGCACAACTCAGTAAAATGAGCGCATATTCATTGGAACATATAATTAAAAAATCAATTTTAAATTTAGTTGACAAAACTGTGTGAAAACAACAGTGCAAAATGCAAAAAACAATGCAAAATGTGTGAGTGTGTGCATGTGTGTATTGAAAACTGCTAAACTTTTAGAACTAGCACCATAGATCTATTATGTGGAAGCAATCTGGAAGCACACATTTTAAGTCCCGATGTCCTCAAATGATGACATAAAAGATAAAAGCTTCCTGATGTGTTACAATTAAAAATAAATCTGAAAAATGTATGCCATATCATACTAGAACTTTTAATAAGCATGAATAAAGAAGTTTCAACCCCATAAATTACAATGGCACTTTACCATGACGACAGTTGTCATGTGCCCATTGATAAAACATTTAGATCTGATATCGACGCCATCTTGTTTTTTCCCAATATAGTGTAATGTGCTTTTATTACCACTAACTGGTACAAATAACTGTCATGATATAAGGGCAACAGAAATTTATTCAGAATATTGAAGTAGAAAGACCTGCAGGGTCTCAGGAGGTTAAGTCAGTATTAGGCCTAAGTGAGTGTTGTACTTAAAGAGCAAAGATTAACTGGAGTCAAATTCCTTGTTTGTTTACGCAAAACTGGCCAATAAAGCTCATTCTGATTATGATTATGATACATGGTGATGATGAATGGTGTTTCTGCCTATATAAGTGTGGAGCTCATGTGCATATTCAAATTCATTTCAAAAGAAACTTGTAATACAAAAAAAAGTTACTTTTCATGTATATTTTTACTATGCAAAGTTTTATTGTGGTAGAAGTAAAGGAAAAATTAAGCTTATTTGGGTGTATTTTTGGCATAGTGTAGCTCATTTGCATATTTAAATTATTTTACAATTAGCCTGGAAACCACATGAGTCATGGAGCATTCTGATTCTGCAATCGCCACGCTGGAGCTATTTTTTCCAAAATACACACAAAATACAGCATGTGAACACTCAGTAAATTAGCGGACTACTGCCATTTTGATCGATAGTTTTCAACTGTGCAAGTCTTTTTTTTCCTGGTTCCAACGAATTGAATGAGTTGAATTTATTTTAGGCCAGGCCTAAAATAACCTAAAATATAGGGTGACCAGACATCCCCGGTTACCGGGGACAGTCCCCGATTTCGGTGACCTGTCCCCGGCTGGAGCTGTCCCCAGAAAAGTCCCCGGTTTTCACTGTGACTGACAGACCCGAAATTGGAATAAAACAAAGAAAACACTGACCAAACGTACAGTTGCGCACCCCTCGCGCACAGTCTCAAGGTAGTCACAGCTAAGACATAGGTCAAAGCAAGCGCTCAGACCTCAGAGATGTTCTAGAATGCCCATATTTCTGGTCTGCTATTTCGGTAGTGGAGTAGCAGCGCGGTAGAATCTTTGAAATGAAACCACTTGTGCAGGGGATTTATTAAACTAACGTCATCACGAACGTGCCAGCTGCTCAAATCCAGGTTAAACTAAAATTGCGGAGTAGGCTACTCGTCACACAGACAGCATACATCCTATAATACGCAGATATCACGTGAACGGCCGGAATCTAAGCTTTCCAATGATATTAGCGCCAAGTTGCTGTGATAAATGGTTTGCGAGAAAATGAACAATGAACTTATGTAACAACTCTAGCATCGGTAGGCCTACAACAACAAGCGGTTCCTGAGTAATCCGGTTTTGAAACTGCAACAAATTTCTACATGGTCTCCAACTTTGGGCCAAAATTATAATGTAGGCCTATTCTCATGTAAACTATTTATGTCAGTAGCCTACAAACATTTTTGTAAATTGTTTAGCCAGAGAATGCCTATCCCACCATGGTTCTCATATTGCCAGATTCCAGACAATCAACAAATATGAATATAGCCTACATTTCTACTGGCATGCTTCCTAGTGACATTAACAGAAAAATATAAAGAAAAAAATTCATGAGACGTGAGTTATTTTTTCTTGATATAAGACTGACAACACATAGGCCCTATTAGGCTACATGAGACAAATATTATTACATCATACATTCTCAGATATGGGTATAGCACAGACTGTCCTGAAAAAAAAAAGAAGATAGGTATTACAATGACCAAGATAGCTAGATTAACTAGCCTATCTGAACAACACGGCCACTAGGATATAATTTAATGTAGGCCTAGTGCTGAAATGTAGCCAATACTATTTTGGACCATTTGAAACTGTGAAGAAAATATGCTTTGTGGTTAGGCAAAAACACAACTTATTGCAATATTATAACCATTCCACCTGTGTGTGCATGGATACAATTCTAAAGTGCAAATTTAGGCTACAGCACAAATAGGCTATTTCCATCTAAAGATAAGAATAATGAAGTCTAACCTCTGAATTTCTTTTAAAAGTGCACCAAATTGCATTTAAACAATAAAATATACCAATTTTTACTACGGGGGAGCATGCCCCCGAACCCCCCTAGTGGTGCTTGTTGACTAGTGCAGGTCTAGTGACACCCCTGGGACAGTGTCCCCGTTTTAAGTTTACAAAAATTAAAACATTACATGTTTTACGCTTCTCAACTGAAAATGTCCACGAATTTTGTCTCAGAAATCTGGTCACCTTACTAAAATAGCCTACTGTCTCTATGCGGACATCAGACACGAGTCGATGCGAATGCGTGACGGTGGTGAAAGTGTTGACGAATCGAAACCGAAACCAATGTAGGTTACTGTTATAGAAACTCATTCACGTCCTGTCCTGTTCGGTGTAGCCTAGGTGGGGGAGCTGCATTTTCCTGGTGCCTTAATGCGACTGTAAAATAATAGGCGAAGTTCGATCTAAAATGTCTCAATCGACAACAATGAGTTCGGAGGAGAAAATACTTTCTTACTTAAAGGGTTGTCCAGCAGGTGCTACCTACAGTGCTTTACAGATAGCCAAAGAAGTGGGACTGGATAAAAAAGATGTAAACAGACTTTTGTATATTCTCAAGAGTGCGGACAAACTACATGCGTCTGATGATCGCCCCCCTAAGTGGTCCTTACTCACGACAAAAAAGGTAGCTACACCTGAAGTGTCAAAAAAACAACTGCCAAAAGAGGAACAGGACTCCATAATTCCATTTTTGAACACCAACGCAGATGGAAAAGGAATGACGGTAGGAGAATTATCTAAAAAATGCAACCAGGACCGCAAGTCTGTTAAAAGACAACTTTATGCCCTGCATGAAAAGGGAAAAGTGGAAAAGTTATCTGGAAAACTCTGGGCACTCACTGTAAGTGGCAACGAAGACTCAGGAGACAGGTAAGGTGGAGGACCTGTTCAGAATTCTTTGTACACACCATAAAATGATGTAAGCTAGGCTATGATGAAGGCTTGTGTTTTATAATTATGATTATTTGTATGTTGTCCAGTGATTTTGCAGAGGATCCCAATGATAAACCAGAGCCAGGTTTGAGGTAGGTGTGATTGATCCAGAATCAAATGGTCTATAGACTCAAATGTCTAGATGATGTGAATCGTATTTGACATTTTTCTCTTTTTTTCATTTCAAAGTATCTCAAGGGATTTTGAACTTGTCAAAAAACTTGGTGAGGGAGGTTTTGGATATGTTTGTCAAGTGAAACACAAAATGGATGGCAGATTCTATGCAATGAAGATTGTTGAATATGACAGGTAAATATGTCTAATAGTTAATGTTGATGTCTTCTCGTGAACCTCTAACGTACTGATAACAAATCCTTATGTGATTTTTGTCATCCTAAGGGATGCAGAGCGTGAGGTGAGGGCACTGGCTAAGTGTGACCACCCGAACATTGTTCGTTACTTTACATCATGGCCTGGGGAGTACGACCGCAAAGATTTTGGCCTCCACAGCACATCTGAACAATCATCATCTGATTCTCAGTAAGAATGAACAAAAACTTTTCTAGCTGAATTCCTAGGTTTATTCATACAAAGACTATATCAGTTATTTTGATGATCAGTCAAGAAAGAACTCGCACACCAATGTTGCCGATGCAAATTTTAATCCAAGTGGTAAAAAGTGCAAAGTGCTACCAAAGTGTAAAATGTTTTTGGTCCCATTCAGACCATCAGCACTGATGATGGTCTGAATGGGACCGAAAACGTTTTGGAACGCACCCGCCAGGTAGGCCTGGAGTCGTTAGTGCGATACCCTGTTTGCCCCATACCAGTTTTTTTGTTGATGTCAGGTTTATTTTTAACAGAACCAACTATGAAGATGAAAACAGTGAATTTGCTAGTGATGGTCACTCATCACTTAAGTCAAAGAGCAGAGCCACAAACTCCAGGTAAATACGCCTCCAGTTACTGATGCTCAACAGTAAACAATCTCATGCTTTACTTCTAAACAGTTGCACTCATATCGCATAAGGAATGTTACATATCACAATTTGTGTATACAGTAAATGTGCACTCTTCAGTGCTGGAGGAATGCCAAAATATGTTTTTGATGTTTAGTTATTCCTATTTCATTTTATTATTATCTTTTGCTTATTTGTCTGGTGTCTACATATTGTGAGTTTGCAACGTAACCTTTCCACTGTTCCATTGTTCTCCCTGTCAGAAGAGACAACAAGTATCCTTGGCTGTTCATTCAGATGGAGTTCTGTGAGAAAGGAACTCTTCACGGCTGGATAGAGGACAGGAACTGTGGGAAGTCGCAGAGGACCAGAGTGAATGCTCTTCAGGTGTTTCAGCAAGTTGTCTCCGGAGTGGAGTATATCCACTCAGGAGGACTCATTCACAGAGACCTGAAGGTGATAATGAGTGTCAAAACATTCTCTGTATACTGAGCAAAGATTGATTCATGTAAAATCTATCAATGAAATCGGCAGGATTCCACATGATTGTTGTTACAGATATGAGTTTGTGTGGGAAATGAGCTTTCTATGAGCATGGAGAATATATTGCATCTTGCACTTCAGTCAGTGACACATGGGGCCAAAGCTCATGTTGAGTTTACATTTGTATTCAGTGTGTTGTTCAGAGACTTCCAAAGAATTTATGTAGTTGTGACAGTGATGTTTTTTTTGCGTTTCAGCCTGAAAATATATTGTTTGTGAAGGACTACACTGTAAAGATTGGAGACTTTGGGCTGGTGACATCAGTAACAAACCAGAATAGTGGCATTATGAAAAGGACAGTGGGCAGAGGGACACCCTCCTACATGAGTCCTGAACAGGTACTGTAAGTTACAGCCTTACAGGGAGGCTACACCAAGCACGTAACTGAAGCGTTGCATTCGCACAGCATCTGCTGCAACAAACCAGCTGCTACACCAGACGTGAAAGTGAGGTGTATGTTTGAAAAAATTAGACGAGTGTTCTAAAACTATTTTTATACTCCTTGAACAGAGCGCCTCAATTGTGGACCTGGTGTAGTTAGAGGGAAATTAAACTTTTATCCATCCAGACTAATACACATCTGTTGGGAAGATGTTAAATAGATGGCTGCACACATTAGTCAAAACGTAATGCCGACTCACAGATGAAACAAATAACATTGATTGATTATCGTTGTCTTGATTATCCTTGTAAATATTGTTATTATGATGATAGTCCTCAAATAGAGTGTTACTTTTATAGTCAATGGGGAATGTGTGGCCACAGGAAAATAATTCACATATAGCCACAAGTGGTGGATGGATAGTTGTGTGATTGATTGATCTTTGTTTTAAAGAATCAGGGGAGGTATGATGAAAAAACAGACATATTTCCTCTGGGACTGATCTGTTTTGAGCTTCTGTGGAAAATATCAACAGGCTCTGAGAGGGTAATGGTGAGTACATTTGTCATCATATTGGTGTAGTAAATTGTGTGCTTTAGTGTAAAATAGCTGTCAATTAATGTGTCTAAAATGCTTAGAGTTAACAGATGGTCTACTTGATGAAATGTTGACTTTGTTAATATACAATCTTGTAGATATGGCCTGACTTAAGGAATCAAGTATTTCCGGATACGTTTTGTGAAGCTTATTTATCTGAGGTGAGATTCTGTTCTTATAGCTGCTGGCTACAGCTAGTCCCTTGTATGCTTCATCTCATATTTCTGTTGTTTGTTTGTTTGTTTTGTCCAACATTTCAGCATAAATTAATCAGCAAGATGCTCTCCAAAACACCAGAAGTGAGACCAGCTGCTGCAGAGATTGGCAAATTTATCAAAGATTTTCTCCTGAGTGAGAGCCTGAGTCAGAAAACGGTGTGACTTTTCCTGAACTGAAGCTCCTGTAATGCCTCCTGGAGCACTTAGCTGATCTGAGATGATAACAAAAGTAGATGGGTATTTTACTGAGCTGTATAATCTACTGCTAAAACTGCAATACTGTCAAGCTCTATTAGCCAATCAGAAAGCCTTTGAGGAGACAGGCACTTCTGTCTACCAATGAGAGAGGTTGGACAAGTTCGCAAGAGCTCACAGCAGGTACTGTATCTTTCAGGCAGACCTGCTATATCAATGTCAGTACAGTGTGGAAATATTATCTGGTAGGGGAGATTTATGGGATGCATAGATTTATTTTTTTAATTTCCCCAGAAAAACTCAATGTGCTTCACTTACTGTACTGTACTGTACTGTGTCCACTTTTTAAGCGCTGTTCGAATGCACATGGTAATATCAGTATCTGGCTGTGGGCCTAAATCTAAATCTAAACACAGATCATAGGAATGTCCAGAAAATATTTTCATATGAACTGGATCATGAAAAATGTATTTAAATCATGTACAACTAAATTAACCATGCTGCTGCTAACAACAAAAGCTCCTATATTATTCTGTTTGTGTCCAGGGTTTTTTTTGGAAGTCATGAAATATATCATGTTTAAATTCTTAATAAAATTCTTAATCTGCAACCTGCCTATTTTCTATTTCTAAACTTATGGTTAGCAATCCATTGTTTGAAACAGCACTGCAGTTTCCTATGCAAAACCACCACTGGGGGGCAATGTTGCTCCATTAAACCTGCTTGAACGTTACATTACCACAGTAAAGCATCGAGATATTATAATAATAAATTGACATCTCAGTTTTGGTATTACTGTAGGTTCATTATGTTCAATCATGTAAAAATTGTTAGTTTAAACAACACTAATTTTCCTAGACTTGGTGTCGTTTAATCAAATGCCATAAATAGTTCCCATATTCTCACTGGTGGGGGGAGATGTTGAGCTGTAGGACTGAAACTGATGCACTTGGCAACAACAGTCTCCTCTTGGCAAAGCGCTGAAGATGGAAGAGGTTATGCACAGCAAGGCAACCTTAACCCAGGGAGCTGTGTGACATTCAATCAGCCAGCCAGCACAGCAAATGATTACCATCTTCGCCGAGAACAACAGTAACACCAGCTGAGTGCTGCGTCTCGTTCAATCACATGGACCAGCGGTAGGTGCGCTGTTGCCAAGGAAAGTCGATCACTTTCGTCCCAGTCATTTCATCGGCTCCTCTGGGTCTGCACTGCCATGGCTGCTCAGAGTCATTTGTGATGAGAATGAGTCTGTGGTGGCTGAGTCTCAAAGTCTATAAGTGTGGACATTAAAATTGGTACTGTGTCTTCAAAGACTTTCTGCAAATCATACAGTACCTACCTGCCTCTGGTAATAAAAAATGTTGCTGCCCCACACAGACTTATTTTCTAGTCAGCAGCTTTGAGTTTTTTCTGATACACAGTGGTAGGATACATCCTTTGAGGGTTACGACCATAGATATTCAACCACAACCACAAATATGTGATTAAAATGTTGTTAACTGCCGGTTCCATTTGATGATGTAATAGTTAACCCAAGTGACCGTTTTAAGTGATGATCAGTGAGGATATACCATATTGTATCGTAGACTACATTGTATACTGTGATAATTCTTCTATATTGTAACAATTGCAATATAGATGATATTTTGGTATGACAATGTGTTTCCATGTGTGCATTTAGCAAAAATCAGAATGCAGAGGCCTGTGCACATCTGCAGCATTTGCATAGCTGTGCGTGAACACATCTATTTAGATATATGGTCATATGATGGGTTAACTTGTCTTGATATTGCAAATAAATACTGATTCTTAAATATTATACCACATTAAAATGTTTACTATATTGCATCATTTCATGTCGTAATGTTGCGATTTCTCCTCAGAATATCGAAAGACAATTTTTACGCCATATCGCCCATGGAAATTCTAGATCTGCACTGAATAATTCTGGAATGACTTATTCCATGAGATAGACAGCAGGTTGTGAGCACAATCAACTGTTGAGACTTCAGCAGGACAAATACACCAGGCCATTTAATAATACTAAAAAAAAGACTGGCAGGTGCGACTGCACTTCATCAAGCCAGTTTACTTCAGTTCAGACTGACAGTCTTGCAAGGCTCTCCAAGGACTCTGAGTGGCTCTAAGGAGCCTGTGTCCAACTGCTCTGATTGCATCAGATAATGCGGCGGCTGATACGCGGTGGCCTCTGCCACGTCCTCCGATCCTTTTGTGAGCGGAGCAGAGCGTGGGTAGCAGACGGGGCCAGGGAACGATGAGGAAAAAAAGACCACTGGCAGCGGCCGACGCAATCAAGAGGAACGGCACACAACCCACACAGTGTTCCAATCAGGATATTGCATCTAATTTATAACCCCTCTGTTGAGACACGTAGAGGGCTTTTGTTTGCTTTACCAAATGACTTTTGGGCCTCATCAGAAGGAGTGCCTTATCCTTGCCGTTAACCTTTCTCAGCAAGTGCAGCATCAGACAACCGCAGAATGAACTAAATATCCTTCAGATTTGAGAACAACAGTTTGACAGTTTTAACAAAAAACTGTCTTGATGTATAGGATTTGTTGGTCAGTCGTGTAATATTGATTTAATAATGCTGGAGGTATGAAATCAATCAATTCAAAAAATCAACAGATTTTTAAATGACAGTATCATAACTCTCACCTAAAGTGAATTCATTCTGATTTCTGATTAAATTGAAGGATGTGGAAGGAAGGGGTTGAAGGAAGGTATGTTTGACAGCTTTCATGAGTTATACCTTGTACCTTACCTTTACCTGAGGATACAATCAAACAATGATCTTTTTCTGTCCCTCAGATATCTGAGGCTGTGAACAGATTTCCCCCCATCTTACACAGACAGATGGACTCAGAGGAATTTATCTCTAAAACTTTCTCACCTTTCAGTCTCTCTCCTCATGGCCATTGATCTTTTATTTTTTCATTTCTCATCTGAGTTCTCCCTCTCTCCTCCTCCTTTTGGAGTCCATTACCCAAACTCACAGAGACAGAGAAGCACCGGCCTCAGCTGCTTCATGCGGCAAAAGGGAATCACAAAGCAGCCAGTAAGGAGAGGGAACTCTGTGCTGATTGGTGTCAGACCACTGACCTACTTTGAGTTCCAAGAGCAGTCTTGATTTGATGGTACCAGCTGAGCTGCCCAGTTCTCTCGTCCCCAAAAGACATCAGCCGCCTCTGTAATCATTTCAACCTCAGACACACCTCCGACTCCCTAGAGCCCCACACTCCCCGGCGCTACTTCAACCTATCAAGATCTCTCCGCACGGAGAGCGCGCAGACTCTCGACACATCTGTTCATCCCAGCATGCATTGCCAAAATAGTCTTCTTTTTCCCTCGACACCAGCGAGTGAGCGAGCAAGCAGCGTGCCTCTCCTTGATCTCCGTCTCCCGGCTGCCTCTCTTTGATGCCTTGCATGTGTGAGCATGGAAACGGGTTGGATTGAGAACCTGCCCACTTAACACCGATGTATGTGTTTGACATGGATGACGGACTGTGTGTTCATGAAGCATTAGTTATCTGCCTGAGAGATATCTGTGGAAAAGGCTCTCCAGCAAACTGAACTCTAAAGAGGTCATCGAGATAAATCTTCGTTCATACTGCTGCCATTACTAGTTCATATATGCTCTTTCTGTTTAGCTATGACTGGTGGTTGGATATATATAAGTGCACATTAGAAGAGCATGGAGCACTAAAATGCTGCATTGTTAAGATATCTTACTCAAGTATTAGGGCCTGTGTCCACCAATCACGTTTTCTGCACCGACAGCGGCTATTTTCTATACAAATCCTATGACCCTTGGTGCTGACCGCTTTTTTTTTGCACAGTGCTCAGAGCACTGAAAGTTGAAATCTGTTCAACTTTTAGAACAGCGCTGGCTTCGTCAATGTCAGTTCTCTCTCAACGACCAATCAAAACTTTGTAACCTAGCAACAATAAACACTTAACAAAGCGCTCTGAAAATGAGGGTGAGGCTGCTGTCAGCACAAAAAATTTGATTGGTGGACACAGGGCCTTAAGCATGCTTTCTAGAGGGGCTGTGGTGCAATCAGAAGCTTCCCAACGAAATTCAGGTTCAAGTGTCATTTGCAGAGCCCACTCAATATTTTTCTCCCACTCATTTCCTGTCACTTTTCAATGTCCTATCTCAATACACAGCCAAATAATAATAATAAATTAAATAATAAAAATACAATAAATAATAATAACATGCTTCCTATGTGGAACTATTAAAGGAGAATTCCTGCGATTTTTCCGCAGATCTCTGTTTCTCAAGGTCACGAGTACTGTCAGAATGACATAAAATTAAAACAATTGCTTCAACCTAGCTCGAATTGCTGCAGCCAACAGCTAGAGCTACCAGGCAGCTACAGTGCTACACTCTGGGGGCATGTCCATGAGCCCCCATGTTCATGCCCCAGAGAATAGCACTCGTTTCTCACTCAGGTTTATGATGGTGTCTAACGCAGTCTAATGAGAATGGGATACTATGGGACACTTGATTACAGCAACTCTATAACCCATATAATGACCCATCATAAATATGTGTAAACCTATATGTAAAAGGCTATCAGTCCTATGTGTCTTTTTGTCTGTCAGTTTTCCATTGCTACTGTTCACATCACTCCTATATGCTCACAGCTAATGCATCAAAACACACTTTCAGCACGAGTTTATCAGGATACCGGAATCAAAGAGTGACCTTGGCTCCGCCAGCGCTGTAAACTGAATGAATGTAGTTATCAAAAGCTTCTCACAGGAGCTCCTCTTCCTCTCCAGGCAAGCCTTAAGTGGCCTGACTCAAGCAATCTTCCGCAGGTTAACAAACCCAAAGAGAGGAGGCAGATTCCATTCCATCCCATTCATTCACATGCATTACCTTGGCGTAATGCAGCAATCAATAGGACTGCTCTCAGCTGCAACAGAAATCTATTCTGTGACATCATGGCTAGCATACTAAAGAGCAATTCAGCTATGTAACGAGAGCACCATTGGAGGTGTGTAGACGATGATGAGGAGAGGGCGTATCTGAAGCAGCAGGGAAAAGTCTTTTTAATTTCACTTAGCTATTAGCACTTGGGATGAATAAGTACATGCCAGCAAATGTTCAGTGTAGTTAAAGTCACTTTTTAATGTGTCTGAAATTGCACCCTAGCTTGCCAATTTATCTTATGCTGTACCTTGTCTCATATTACTCAGTCGATGAATATATACTGTCATTTCTGACAAATTCTGCAAATGAACCATTTTATGTTTCTTTCAGAGAGAACAGTCAAAAGCCATGCTTCTTTCACCATCTCAAAGATATTTTCTTGGATTTTGACAGTAATATGACATTTGCTATAAAACAACTGTAATTTTGGAAAAACATTTAAGTAGACTAAATTAAAATTCGATCATTCTGAAAGAATATGCTCTCCAGTGGATGCTGTGGCAGTTATTTTGTGGAGAAAATGTATTAAGGTGTTAGGTTGCATAATGGATACATCTTGTTGTAGCCTACAGCAGGCATTCTGTATGAAATGGGTCTGTTCCACTTACAGTAATGTCCCCTTAAAGGAGAACTCCAGTGATTTTTCACACAGATCTCTGTTTCTCGAGGTCACCGAATACTGTTGGTGCGGAATAAAATAAATAAATAAAAAAGTCAGTGCTAACTAGCTTAATTCTGAGAGAGGAGATAAGCAATAAACAACAGATCTCACTACATTTATTTTGCTTAGACACTTGCAGCCCTCTCAAACCACATCCCATTTCTAGACTTTTTCAACAACCTGAATGTGGCTTGTGCAGCTGGTTCCGAGTGTGTTGTGACAGACTGGGATATAGCACATTCCTGTGATGTACAAACCAGACATAGCTGTAGCCATTGCATGGGCCACATCTGAATGAAGCGGCGTTCTGTCTGCTTCAGGTCGCCACCATTTCATTGGTTCACCATTTCTTTATTTTTCAGAATGACGTTGCAGAAGGGTTTATTTGCCCTGGCCCTGTCTGAGAAGACATGGAGGGTTGCCCACAGCTGAGAGCCCAGGCGGTGTGGTCTGCGGCACCAGATCCATGCGCCACTCAGCCAGGATACTGTTTATATCTTAACAAGCAGTGGTTCCTGAGCAAACTACGTGTTTACTTCTGAATGCTCCAGTTATTTAGAGATATTTTTGAGGGAGAGAGAGAGAGTTTGTGCGTGTGTGTCTGTGTGTGAGAGAGAGAGAGAAAAAAAAGAGAGGGAGAGAGAGAGAAAGTAGAAGGTTAGTACTGTGATGGAAATGGATACTTGTTTACAAACATCCCTAAAAAATCTCCAATGTCAACAATCTGAAAGTATTTGAGTATTTGGTCATTTTGAGCAGTTTTGTAATGCCTTTGTATGCATTGAGGTAATGGAGAGGCCTCACATGGATGTATCAAACTAAATCAGGCTCTTTCTCCTGCGTATACCTCTGGCCAGCAGTCAGCACTGAGCCCCATGTGGTTTTGTCACATTATAAAAGAGAATACTTAATAACCGCAGAAGACAAATGCCTTTGTCTTTCTCTCTCTAGAGTCTGGAGGGACGCGAGGAGGCACAATATTTCACACGAAAAGAGAATTGAATTTAGCAGCGTGTGTCTTTGTGCTTCCCCATCGAGCCAGAGATTTCTCATAAATAATATTTAAAAGATCATATCGAAGGCATGAAGCTGCTCTAAAGTCCACAGCAGCAGGGCTGTTGTTCTTTTTTCGGACTCGACATTCTACTAATCTTTTATTTGGGTTTGTCTATGCTGTGTTTGTAATTTTCCTGACACCTCAGAGACAGACGGGAGAAGATAAAAGCCGGGTAAAATCAGGACACAAACAAACAGAGATGCAGAGAAAGAGAGCGAGAAACCGTTGCTTCTGCTCACTTGCCATGACAGACTGTCTTTGGTGTGTGTGTACTGTATGTGTGTGTGTGTGTGTGTGTGTGTGTGTGCGCATGTTTGTTTTTCTGCTGTCAAGAGTTTTTTCGGCTGTGTTTTATCTACCCGCTGCTTTTGGGTTGGCACTCCAGACAGATGATATGTGTCCAGTTTGGCTTCATGCAAAATAACACAGCTGAAGTGAGAAGAGAGGAGGAAAAGAGAGAAGAAAGAGAGAAGAAAGAGAGGAGAGGAAGAGAGAGGGGAGAGAGGAAAAGAGAGAAGACCAGAGCTGTTTTTTTGCCTTCAAATCAACTGAATGCTGCCAGACAGGATTTGGATACTTGCTAGAGGAGTATTGCCTCTCGCTCGCCATGTTATCTGGCTGTTTGATGATTAGGTTTCAGCCTTTTTTCCTTTCTCCTTTCATTTCAGAAGTAGGGCTTGTCAATAGCTTTCATATGGCTGTTCTCCTTACATAAGCCTCTCAAACCAGAATGGTATTTTTCCTCGCTAACACACAAAAAAACAAGCCGCAACCAAATTACATGGAACCCCATAATAAAAATGGTAAACAATAGTGTGCGTGTGTGTGTTTTTTTTAAAGTGTCTAGAGTGTTTTTGTAGCCATGTGAAAGGGAGGGGATTTGCTGAACTTGTCTTGCTGGCCTGTCTGTGATAAAAGATTGATTGGACTTCTTATGGCCGAATGCTGCCTCAGACGGTTATATTGATTGGCAGCGTTGGATGAGAGAGACAAAGGGAAGTGTGCAGTCTATTATGCCTGAAGGGCCCAGGCCAAGCCTACCCCAATAGGAGAGAATCAATAGCAAAGAACATTTGAGCATCGTCAACCACTGAGAGTGATTTGTTTATGATTGCCAATGTTGAGACCAAACCTACACCCTTGGTGACTGTCAACTCCTTTTAGTGCTCCATCTTTCCCAAATCTGATCTGATCAGACAATAGTGGACATAAACACAGGCTTTTTTTCTGCATAATATGATCCACTGCAATGAAACTTGAGTAGTGTTCCTTTCAGTTGTGACCTTCATTCTGTTATTATCAGATAGAGATATACTGTAGATAGATAGATTGATAGAAAGTGATGGAGAGCATAATGGATTTTTTTTAATCGTATTTCCACATTAAACTGTTAAATTAAACATCAAGATTAGCCAGTGAGTGAGAAGTTCACTATTACACATCACACAGCCATCCCCTCATCATGTTTGGAGGAAAACACACAGGTCTTGGTGTGGACATACACAACGTTCCTCCTTCTCTTCTGAGGAATACACACAGACAATGGGATGTCTGAAGCTATCTGAGATGTCTTCAGCTCCTCAGGACCACACAGCTACCTCTCCCAGCTGCTCCGGATCAAACCCTGACACTTGGCCTGGCTTGGCCATGGCTCTTATCTCCTGCAAATAAACAGCTGGAAACATCTGGATTGGGCTATTCATATGCGCTATCGTACAATGCTGGTGAGATAAGGCCAGAGTGAGTTTGTTTAAGTGCTTATTCACAACGGTCTGAACTGTGACTCAGACTCTCTCTCTCTCTTTCTGTTTCTCTCTGAATAACTAAAGCCTCTTTTGGAGGAGAAAAAAGATGCAGACAGAAAGATATGCACCAGGACGGATATTTTGAATTGAGGACAAATAGGGGGAGGAAGAGGAGGAGGAAATGAACGCCAGACCCACACAGGCGAGCAGACCACCAGAGAAAATGGAAATGACTTGGACCCAGGGACAGCACTCCTCTTCTCTCCACTCTGCGGCGATAATGGATTGTGAGCAATGATTGATTCTCAGATGGACCAACTGTTGTCTATTATGCAGTGCTGAAAAACGCATTCAGCTCTGACTGCTGAATGTGTGATTGTCCTTTGTTGAATGAGGCCAACCTGGCAGACTGACGCGAGCCCCATCCCCTCCTCTGCTGCAGGGGGTGGAGGTTTATTTGCTCCTAAATGGCATTACGGTTGCTTTCTCCAGAGACGCTGCCATGTGCAATTATGAGGATGAAGGATGCTGCAACTCCAGAACACTCCCTCCAGCCACACAAAGGATTGAGGTGAGACTCTCTCTCTCTCTCTCTCTCTCTCTCTCTCTCTCTCACTCTCTCTCTCTCTCAGAGTCTCTCTGAATCTCTCACTCAGCTCCTCTATCTCTGTATCCCTCTCTTTCTCTGTCTCACTCTCACAGACACACACACACACACACACACACACACTGAGGATCAGGAAATAGTACCATGGGGAAATGGATTATGGCAGGGGGAATAATGTGATTGTTTCTCAGAGTTGCTGTTTTGGGAGCCGATACTGACTGAATTAGAGAAGCCGCTCATCAGATAGAGTTCCACCAAGGATGCGGCCCAGTCTGGAGGAAACGTATCATCTCCAGGATGTCATGCGGCGCTGCAGATATGATATTATACTTGAGGTCAGAGAGGAGTAAGGGCACAAAGACCCAGCACCACAGCAGATTTTGCTTTTCAGACAAAATGGGGCGACAAACTGATACTCTGAGAAATTCTTCCGAAAGCCAGCCAGACGGCCATTGAATGCAGCTTCCTGCTCGTTCTGGGGAGGGCAAATCACTTTCTTTCTTTTTCTGGGCCGTTGTTCAAGGGCGGCACGTGGGAGGGCTGAGACAGATCATCAGTGTGCCTTGTGCCCTTTTCCTCTCCACTGCACCTGGCACTGGCAGCGGCCCCGTGCCCATCTGTCAGCTGCCCAACGGTACAATCAGTGGCATCCTAAACAGGAGGCGCGACCGACTCCGCCAACCACCACTGGCCAACTTGGCCTCCGCTGACCAACACTCCCACACTACCACGGTTTCTTCACCGGAGCCGCTCCGGGGATGAATCACTCAATCCAAGCTCACCATGGTTTTGGGGGAGCCAAGTTGGCCACAGCAACCCCAGAAGGCACACTTTGGTATGCTGGCGGTCATTTTTGTTTTTGTCTTTTTTTTTTTCACCGCCCATTCTTTGTTTACATCCAAGGAAGTTCTATTTTCAGTGATGTAGCATTCAGAGCAAACAGCTTGAAAACGAGTCTGGATTTAGTTATTGTCAAATGTTTATGTGAAAAGAAAACATTAACTAAAGGAAAAGAACACTTGGCCTCTAAAGGGGACTTGGACTGGGAGGCGACTAATGTGGTTGTGTCTTATACTGTATGGTTAAATGTTGTTTACCTTGAGACTTGCTATAACAGCTAGCTAGCAAGACCTCGCTTGCAAGGCTTCACATTGCCCTAAAGAGAGCAAACTAGGACCCCTCGTTGACAAACGTCACTGCAGGACATTGGCTTCCTCAAAACTCCCCAAACTACAGCAAAGGTAACTCCTATTGGTTCTCTAACCTTCATTCATCTCTGCTGGAGTAATCAGGGAGGCTGCATCTATTCAAAGTTAAAGTTGACTGATATTTTTAGACACTTTTATCCAAAGCAACACAAACTTGCAACGGCGGGAGTCAAACCCAAACGTCCGTCAGTGACGTTAGCACTGCTCCACCACATCCACCTTCATCTCCGCTGGGGTCCTCAGGGTCTATCTCCACCACTCTCCCTTGGCTGGCTCGGTTGGTTAGTCTGCTGCTCGGCCATGACTGAAGAATGGTAGAACAGATTAGAACAATTTGTTTACCATCAATAACTCTCAAGTCTTACACTTGGATGAATTACACTGAATTCTGATGAAAGGTGCTGTGTTTAACATGGCCATATTTTGCATCTTTATTATGAAGAGATATGTAATACATATTTACGCATCACAGTAAACAATGTTAGGTTATGGGTACAAAAGTGAGTCACGCTGCGCTGTCCGGCATTTTGATTTTGTTTGATTTTTTAATTATTTCCATAAATCTATGCAAGGTTCTATTTATACATTTACTCGTCTAGTTAAACTTTTTCTTTTTTATTGCATATAGATGTCATTGTCTATAGCTTTTGTCTTAATCCTAATAATATTCTGCTTATCATCAGTTGGCTGATAACCTCTCTGTAAAGTTAACGTTACTCCATTGGGCTGAGGAGCTGAGCCTTGGATGGACCCATAGGTTTGGTTCTTTTGGTGGATCCATCCATCCCTGATCGCCTGATCGCAAGTGCTAGTCTGCACTTCCAGCATCTGGTCAGAGAGATCACTCAGAACTGCTGTGGGTCTACTCTGAGAGATCCATCACTGTCCCAAGTCCGCCGAGCAACGTCTGAGTTGAGAGCTGCCATGCTGGGCTGGCCACCTGGCGTCTGGATTGAGAGATTGCTCAGGAACTCTGACGTATAACAAGCTAGCATAAGGCTAATAACAAACTAGCATGAGGATCTGTGGCTGTCAAAAGTCCACCAAGCTACTGACCTGTGCTTCCAGTGTTACCCAGACTGCCAGCAAGGCTACCGGGTTGGTCTGTTCAATGGCACCATGCTATGCACTGTTCTCACAAATAGCACAGACAGATTTTGATTTAAAATGTCAAGATAATATCAAGTTTTTGTTTTTCTCACAATAATGTTGCTACCTTAGGGTAATTTTTTTTTCTTTCCTCAACTTTAGGGGTGCCAATAAATGTGGGGGCCGCTGTACCCTGTGTATGTATAGAATAGAGTTCCATGTTCCCTGCTGTTGTTTATAGTAACTTATCAATGCCACCACCAGAATGCCTCAATTGCCTGCCTTGGCCTCTGTCCAAAGGCTGTAACGTTCATATAAGACTGTCATCCTTTTCATCTCTCTCTTTATCTCTATCTTTCCATATATATTTCACTCCCTTCTATCTCTCTCTCATTCTCTTTCTATCTATCGCTCTCTTCCCCTCTGTCTGTGTGCGCAATTTCAGTTTGATTTCTCTGAAAAATAGCAGGAAAACATTATGTATTCAGAGTGCCCACAGAATCCTAGCAACAGACCCACGCACACACCCGAGCCTGAGGAATAAATCCCCACTAACACATACACAAGCATGCATGTTCTCTCTCTCTCTCTCTCTCTCTCTCTCTCTATGGAATATGGATTCACACAGACAAAACCCACACATAGATACTCAAACATAAATCCATATACAGTAAAAGCCTAGGTAATATCTAAACTAGAACTTTAAACTTGAATCTATTAAATTAAGAATTAAGGGGCCGTATATACGATTGCGAAGGAAGACGACAAAATATTTTATCATAAGTGCCTTTCGTTTACATGGCGACCCCGCCATCGGGGCTTGAAGACGCAAAAATCTGAAGACTCCTTCCAGAGTGTAGAGTTTTGAAGACGACCCGGGTTGCGTCTCCATCTAAACGGCTAAACCAAAGATCCTTGATTACCTCTCTGGCTAAACTGTCAAATTAGAATGTCTGTGTGTGACGTACCGGGGTTCTATCACACCACCACCCAGCGGTTTGGAATGCATATCCAATCGAATATTACATACTCTTGCGTCTTCATATAAACAAAGATTTCCCCCTGAGAATGCTCGTCTAAACGCGAATAAAAAAATGAAGACGAGACGCCACTTCTGCGTCTTCTCTTTTCATCGTCACCGTATAAACGTAGCCTTAGTCAGTAGATAAACGGTATTAACATCACAGCCCTCTCTCACAGAGCTGATAAGGGCATGTTTTTCCCCTGAGAAAATATTCCTGATTGCTGTGGTCCAACGATGGATGAATCTTTTGTATGGGGGGCCCGTCATCCACATTTTATATTTACACTTACACAGCTTACATTTAGTGGACATATTCTATTAACTGCATGTCAATCTTACCACAGTAAATCAGCAAAAACTGATGTGCAACAGGATTATTCCTTTAGTAGCAAGATAGCCTATTTTTACATTTACATACGCCTATACAGCTGATTTATTCTGTTAAGCACACATCAGTCTTAGTTCAGGGACCTAAGAAGAAAGAAAAAAAAAACATCTGTGGTGAAAAACGAAGCTCCTGAGCGTTGTGATTAACCATAGACAGCAGGTGGGCATCAGATGAACTTGCCAGGGAGGCATACGGAGACAGAGACAGACAGGTGTGTTCCTGCCAGCCAGGTGTCCTGAATAGAGGAAGCATGGAGTTTCAGTGAACAATAACAGCAACCTGAACCGTGGGACATGGGCAGGCTCCATTTCGCTGCTCATTCAGTCCGAACCCTTCTCCTGCCGTACGTCTACACCCTGAGGTCACCGCGCTTGTCAGTCCGTGGATTGCCAGAGCTATTTTGAAGTATACCCTATGCCCCCCCCCTTCATCTAGGCTGTAGTAAAATTACTTTATGTTACCTAATTCGCCAGCTGTCAAAGGCTCCTTACTGACAGTTCAGACTTCTCTTCCATGATTGCTGCATCCATGTTGTGTTCTGACCACAACCTGTCTTACTGCTCAAATGTACAGTATTCCACTAGGGGGCACTGTTGTTCCAGAGTAAAATAAATATGACAAAATTTGAGAGCAGCAACTATTGACCACTGTCAGAAATGACAATGGGCACATATGCAAATAATAATAACATTTCTATTTTTTTCTCCTTAATGCATAAATGAGGATGTTTTGACTCTGATTGTGTCCTTGTTAGGCGCTACATTCAAATTCAGTGACTGCTACATTTTTCTCTGAAGTTGCCCCTTGTCTGACAACAACAGGAAGTGTGTCAAAGTGTGTACTTCCTTCCTCCAGGGCTTCTGTGGCAGGAGGCCCTAGTAGCTCTCTGATGACCACTGAGCTACACAACCACATACACTGCAGTATAACTCAAGTTCTATTGCTAACTGCTAACACAGAAATGTCTCACCATAAACCTCTCCCCTCTCTCTATTTCAACTCCACGTCCGGTATATCTCTGCATTCAGAGGTCACAGAGGTGAAACGTCTAGCTTTCATGGACCATAAAGAATTATGGATGATACTGGGGGTCAAACAATCAATAGAAAAGGGCTGCGGAGGATTTTTATGTGTCACCTCTGCGGCCGACAGCTGGTAGTGAACCCAGCCCCAGCTGCCGTGGCCAGTGAGGAATGAAACCGTTGAGAGAAGGTTATTGCCACGCAGGTAAATGTTAACGTCTTTAGCAAATGTTCACCTTCTTTTCTTGCGTCTTTTTCAGAACACACCAAGTGTGCTCACTAGACGTTGGGGTACTGTCCATGAGCCACCCCCCCCCTCCTCCTCCTCCCCCTCCTCTTCCTCCTCACTGGGTCAATGTCTTCATCCTGCAACCCTCCTTGTCCCTGCTATGAGAAATGGGCTTCCTTCGTTAATGAGTACCTTTCCAAAAATACCTTCCCGTTTGACACAGCTAATGTTTCATTTAGATGGTTAAGCTTTAACAGATGTTAATGGTCGCTCAACACTGGAGGAGTCGCGGTCACCACTGGGCTTGGCCCCTTCTCGGCGGCAACGTTTCTCGAAACCATGCTGCTTGGCTCAGATATCGGTAAACAGTGTCTGATATGACGCGGTGTGCGTCTCATCGCCCTCACTGATGCAGCAAACAGCGGAACACAACCGAGCACGCGGTCTGGCATGTGTGAGATGTCGTCATGGCAACAGATTGCACCTCACGGGAGGTCAAACACAGTCTGCTAGTCTGCTTCTCGGCTCAGCAATGGGTGGCGAGCTCACCAACGGCACACCACTCTCTCCTGAGCACTCTGCCACTTTCGGACAATGGCGTGGTAAGAAAACGAACGAGTGACAGAAAGAAACTAAGAAAGACAGAACGCTCTCTAACGCCACTCTGTCTCGACCACTGCCCCTGGTGTGGTAAAGCATACAAGAATGGAAGAAAGAAAGAAAGATTCCCTACAAGTGATGGATCTACGCTCTCATAATTAACTGAAATGCCTCCTGCAGACTCCCCGAAATAAGAGGCCGTTGAGATTGATTGAATGGAGCCCAGTCTACCAGCCTCATAGCTGTCATTGGAGGCTTGCTGCTTGGATTAATTTACAGTAACTGCCTCTTGGCAAGCCGCTCACATGTATCCATTTATTTTATGACGTGGACCCTAATGAAAGCTCCCTGCACTGTGAGTCATACCTCTGCCCTAAATGGCTGGTGGCAAACAGCCATATTTTTTTTTTTTTTACTCTTATCAGATCATCCTGTTTGCACTGTTTTGCAAAATGGAACAAATCCAAGTGCACAGGTACTGTATCCATGATAAGTCTCGCTCACAGATATAAATGAAGCACTCACAGTCTGAGTGAGAGTTGTGTTTTCTCTCTCCCTGTCACTCTTTATTTCTCTCTCTCTCTCTGTGCTGGAAAAAAATCTCATGAAATGGAGGGCCTCTCCAGTGTGAGTAAAATGATCAAATAAAAAAGCGAGTGTCAGTTTCTTTGTGCGCTCCAGCTGTCTTGTACAAACGAGCAAGAGCCTGTGAGAGCAAATGCAATTATTTGTATTCATCTGCATTTGCATGTAGGCGGCACAAAGGGGGGGGAAAAAAGCACCAGTGTCTTGTCTGTCCTCTAACAAACCTCAGAGGTACTATTATGTCCATTATCTGCCTGGACACATCGGTTGGACTGCATGAGGGGAGAGAAAGAGACGGGCCAGTGTGAGGTGAATGCTGTATCTCAGGACCGATTTCCAAACTAGACGCCTCCTTTTCCAAATGTGTCTCTCCCTCTCGTCTCTCCTGTCTCCTTGCCAAGGTCAGCATCCCAACTGAAGAAAGCAACAAAAAAAACTAAACAAAACAAAAACAAAGATGGCTGCCAGCGCAGGGGCCAGAATTGGGACGCTTTTTCAGTTGATGGTCGTCCAGGGGGAAAACTGCCAACTGGGCTCAAGCTCGTCAATGCCACTGCAGCCAATCCTGGTTCCCACTACTCCCACCCTGTTAGGATGGAGACTCGTTTGAGTGAGAAGAAGGATGTCTGTTTGTTATAATAACCACAGACCGTAGAAATGAAAAGCCAAGTCCCCACTCTCCTCAACAGCCCTCTCAGTAACTCAGCATCCCCGACTTCAGACACGCCGGACTTCATGCGTCTCATACAAACGCGTTCCCCAAAACCCCCCAAATTGCGATGGATAAATAAGCCCCTCGATGCATCATGCTCAAGTGTGCTCTTTACTTAAGGAGGGCTACTTAGCTTGTCATCCAGACCTCTGATTTGTGGTCAGTCACAGAGCAGAGGTGGATCCTTCACGCCGGTGCGCTCCGGTGAAATGAGAGGTCTGTATTGGGCTGTGTGAGAACAGCCAAGACGTGATGAGACGAGAGGAGACGTGATGAGACGAGAGGAGATGAAATGAGAGGCCACATCCTTCTTGCCAGCCAGTCCCATGGCTCGCTAAGGCCTTAATGTGGACAAGCTGTTACCCTCCCCCCTGACGCAGTTTTCTCTCATTCTCTCGGACCGCATCATGAAAGCCATCGAGCAGGGAGGTCAGCTACAGAGGCCACCATCTATGCGGAGGGAATTAATTAGCCCTCGCCGGCGTTGCTTCCTCCAAGGGCAAGGGCAAAGATGGCTCCTATTTGCACCTTATTTCACGGGTGGAGAGGTGAGCGCCAGGGATCTTTTGTCTGCCGCATGTGCGCTCTGCTTTGAGGGTTGGAGGCAATAAAGGGATTTTCCACTAGCACGCAACACAGCCCACCCTCAAAACACTTCATCCTTAAGCACACACACACACACACACACACTGTAACAGAGAGTACACACACACACACACACACAGTCAATCTAGTATGTTCTATCATTTATCCTCACTAAAGTGCTGACCTGAAGAAAGGCAGAGTGGAGTCTCCAAGCTGCAGTTATAGCAGTGGCCTAGTGTGGAAAGGATTAGACTAACCCCAATGGAGACCATATGAATCCACTGAATGAGCCATGAGAGATCAATGGCAGCGAGGGACACCTTCATTATACTGACATGCTCTTTGGCAAAAATTATTCTTGCTGACTTATTAGTGAAGACAGATAGCATGACTGTTTTGAAACGTGTGGCATGTTTTTCATTTTTTTCTCCGACCATTCGGTCCATTATTTGGGGCCAGGAGTTTCCGGGCATCCTTGGCTGGTTGGCTGAGGCCAACATCACGGTGGCATTACCTCACTTCCTGCCATTGTTCCAGCACTTGTCCCGTCTCCTTCAGCGCCAATCATGAGGCCCAATGCTCTGGCCACCGATCAACTGAAACTGGAGCCAGTCCACACCACCACCACCATCAGAGCACCCTCCCTATTATGTGTGAGTGATCCAGAGTGTGTGTGTGTGTGTGTGTGTATGTGTGAGTGATCCAGAGTGTGTGTGTGTGTGTGTGTGTGTGTGGGTGGGTGATATAGCCTCACCACCACTGTCTGAACACTCTCTCCTTAAAAACCATGATGTCATCCCTCCCCTCTTGCGTGTCTCCGCTGCACTGCGCGATCAATTATTCAGGACATTTAATTGGATCAGCTGCGGGCGCTTCACCTCCAAGAGATCCATGTCCAGTAACGGCAGGCGGTCTAAAATAACAGCACTGGGCTGAGGAATGGGAGAAGCTAACTATGTGTGTGTGTGTGTGTGTGTGTGTGTGTGTGAGTGCAGCCAAACTGCACTGAGTGAGTCAATAACACTTAATGAATGAACAATAAGCGCTTCCCGGACTCCTGAATGAAAATATTCTCCTCAAGTGGACGCATGAGTTCACTGATTGCACATGCTGCTCTTCCAGACGAAAATAAATAGATATGAAAAGAAAATTGTCTGAGGCTAAACCGGCATCATTAAGTCAAAGCACTCAGTATGTAGTCAGGACACGTGTGGGTGTTGGTCAGAAGTTCCCCCCTGGTCCACTCACCCAGTCACCCACACCCCCAACTCAGGCATCACCAGGTGCCAAGCCCTCTACCGTAAGCCTCGCATGGGGGGTGGGCGGAGGAGGCCACAAAGCAAGACCTTGTGTTTGAGCTCCGTCCATGGAAGAACTCCCTTTCACACTTCCCTTCTCTCTGCGCTCAGTTTTAATATCCTGACAGTGACAGACCTGAGATCAGAAGACAAGGCTGCTGTTCATGCCCCACCCCCCCCCCTGCCCTCTCTCTGTTCTCGTCACCCTGGAGGCCTGTTCATGTTACGTTATGTGCCACTGATCGGTGACGTGTTGCGGGGACAGTCGGAGGGGGATTTCATGTTGAGAAGATTTCATACACACAGTCTTGTGTTTTCCATGGAGAAGAACTATAAAACAGTTGTGGGCTTAATGGATGGGCCTGGATCTACGCATGCCCATGACAAGTGAAGCCATATCCACAGTGACTCGACTGTGTTCTTAGCCACTCCATTCCAGGCTGCTGCTAAATCTCAAGCGGTGAAAATTTACAAGGTGACATGGAAACGTCCCGAGGATCGCGTTGCGCCACAGTAGTCAAAACCCCAGCATGTGAAATGTTTATAAGACAAATTATTATGTGTTGAAAACAAAATACAAAGCGGCACTGTATACGCGCCTTGGCCCTTGAGCCAAGCGCTACAGCACTGCGGTGGGCAGGAATGCCGTCTCATTGGGTTACATCAGCCAGTGACGGACAGCATGGCGGGGGCACTAGTGGCGCTCATGAGGGGTTAGTCACCATCACAACATTATGACTTCAGGTAGTGAATGCGGCCCTTTCATGGGGATCGCTGTGAGCCGTCTTTTATCACTTGTAGGGGTATGATTCACAAGCCCCTCAGTGTCCTTTGGCTTCGTTTCAAACCTGGTTTCAGGTGGAAAGGGTGGAAACCACCTCCTCCTGCCAAAGCCCTCTCTAACCTTCTCTCTCTCTCTCTCTCTCTCTCTCTCTCTCTCTCTCTCTCTCTGAGCCTATTTCTCTCTCACACCCTCCATCTGTCTCTCTCTCTGACACACACACACAGAGAAGAGAGAGAGAGAGAGAGAGAGAGAGAGAGACCCACACATGGCTTCTTTTCATCACCAGACACTGGACTCCTTTCACTACCAGAGACAGTGTCCTGCACTGTCCGTCTCCGGGCTGCAGCTGGGGATATAATACCTGCAGGTTCAGCTGGTGCACTCTGCGCTGGTGGGCCAAGCCCAGCCCAGCCGAGCCACTCGCTTCATGGACCCTCCTCTTCTACATCCATCCGGCAAGAGGAGAGTAAGAGAAGATAACACTAGAAAAAAAGAAGAGACCAGGCATGACTCCCATGTTCTAGTTAGAAACTATGCATGTGTCTGTGATCTCTGAAATCAGTTGGAACAAACAGCCATAGGTGGGATAAAATACATATTCAAACATGTTTTTAAATCGATGCTACTGTCTTATCAGCCTCAAAAATAAACCACACACCTAAGGAGCTTTTGTTAATATAATTTATTTTAACAACTTCAACACAAAATGGAGCATGTCTCTATAGTGCTATTTGGAATGTGCTTAAGGCTAACATCATCCTAAAGGAGGGTAACAGAACACAACTCATCTGGGCCAAGCCTTTTATATACAGTCTATGGGGCCAACATACCTTTGGAGTTGTCAGGAAATGGGCAGCAAGACATGACAAGAGGCCTGTGAAGTCTTATTGTAACATGGCGTGGCCCCCTTCACCCCAGGCAGTGTAATAAAGACTCTTTCATGTCGTAGGTGAGCAGAGAGCCCATGCGTGTCCAGCTGGATCAGTCACAATGTCCAAAGATATGTGCATGACCAGGGGGAAGCAGGGAGTCGCACAGCAAACTCTCAATTTCCTGAATATATGTTTCCCTTAAATCCCCACAACATCTACAACACATCCAGGTGGACGGGGGGAGGGAGAGGGAGAGGGAGGGAGGGATGGGAAAAACAGAGTCCAACAGTGTAAGTAAAGCATAGGGTCTTTTCAACATGCCCTCCAGTAGCTCCTTGCTAGTTGAGATTCCGAGAGCTCTGTGTTCTTACCTTGGTCTTGGTGATGTTATTGCAAAGACATTTTGTACATGGGTTGAATAAATTATTATCCCAGATATGCATTGAGTGCACCCCCCAAATAAAAAAGCCAATAGGATCACTTCCATTTAATCATCTCTCTCTCTCTCTCTCACGCGTTCCCAACGGGGCCATTGCGTGAACCTTCCGCACTTTGCTGCAGGTTGGTGCGGCTCATTAAGGGGAATCATTACAAGATTTCAGCATTAGCCCCGAGCAGTATGACACACCTTGGTACCGCGCGCTGAGAGGATTATATCTACGGTTTAAAAACTAAACGAGAGGGGGAAAAAAGATCATGAATGAATAAAGACCAAAGCCAGGCAGGTTCCCCACATCAGCACTTTTCCCCCAAGGTCGTTTAAGGACGAGAAGAAAGCACTTTGGAGCCGTAATGAATATCCCTCTCTCCCTCTCTCTCTCTCTCTCTCTCTGTACGTGCTCTTGGGGGAAGTTCAATGTCATATTGGATTGCTGTAAATCGACCGGAGGCCTTCGGTAACCTCTACTACCTCTAAAGTGTCCACCTGTAGCGCCGTGGAGACCCTCTGATCCGCTCAAGGGGCCCTGGCTGGCCGGTCAGCATGGAGATGGAGATGGAGACTTCCGTAATCTCCTAGCTGATAGCTGAGGTGCGTTCAAATTCCTTTAACGGAGGAGAATGGTCGCGGCGAACATGTTTGTCTGAACCGATAAATTTGAATGATTTTGTGTAAACATTCCATCTCAATGGTGAATGTCCAATTCCCAATATGTCTGCGAAGAACTACCTCCTGAGTGTTCGCAAACGTTCACAGAGAACTCAAGGCAAATGGAAAGTGAACGTTTGCCTATGCTTACGAATTTGAATGCATCTCTAGCCGTTGGCTGGTGCCGGGCCACTTAATGTACATAATGGTGCTTGCACACAGTGCCCAGACAATGCTTGACAACAAACCCCAACATTGGCAGTTGCTGGTTGCTGTCTTTAGAATGTTCAAAAAACCAGCTTCCAGCTTCTTTACTTACTACTCATTACCCATGCCGTTGGAGCCGAGTTGCACCAATCACATCGATGTATCTGATATAGGCGAGCCAGGGGCGAGCTAAACAAACGATGACAGCGCTGTTATGTCAAAATCCGGAATCAGTCAGTAAACATTGGTCATAGTGTTATCCAGTTGTGTGCAGTGATATTTTCAAATGCATGCTTGGTACCGCACCTCGAGTTGGGCCATTTTCATTACTCATAGCCAGACCCTAAATCTTTTCTAGATTTGGGTCTGGATTTCTAGGCTACCACACTGCCCAGACAGAGAGTAATTGAAATGAATTAGTTTTTTGAAAATGTCCAACTCCAACAAACACAGACTGATAATATAATAATAATAATAACAATAACAATAATAATAATAATAATAATAATAATAATAATAATAATAATAATAATAGTAATAATAATAAGGCTTTGCTAACAAATGTTTAGGCATTGATGGTGCACACTGACCCAGCTGTTGGCATTGGAGTTTGTTGGGTTTGTTGGGGCAGTATGAAAGCATCTTTAATCCACGCTGGCTTGCCCTGGTCCGGCCTCTCTCTGCCCTGCTGCCATCGCGCGTGGTCAGTGAAGTCACTTTTTTATCGTCTCCTGAGGTATGATGTCACATGTGCCCCAGTGGTGGAAACCGGAGGAAGACTCATAGGCTTGGAGCTGCGCAGAGGGAAAATTCTTGCAATGCAATGAGTCAGGTGGACGACCTTTCATGTGCGTTTCCATTACAACGGCGCAGTGACCCCCACATCTGGACCTGGGGGTATATTTGGTGACTGTATTGCAGTCCTAACCGACTGACTTCACAGTGTCAGAAAGATAATTTGGTCGCTAAGGGTAACATTGACACAGTCTTGCGAAAACAGAGACTGCAAGCGTTGAGAGCACTGGATGGGAATGTGGAATTCTGGGAATCCAGCATGCCATGGGATCCTTCCCCGTTTCCCATGACAGAATGAGACGGGATGTGGACTTAAGTGGAGGCCAGTGATCCCACTCACACACACACACACACACACACACACACACACACACACAGACACACCAAAGGCCTTTTCCTGGAAGTTGTCTGAGATTTTAATTAGATTTTCCCCCAATTCATCCCACATCTCCCATGTCCTGGGGGGTCAACGGGGACGCTGGGCCCTTGGCAACAGGGCAACGCTTATGACTCCCTCTGACCTTATGACTCCTCCTGACCTCTAACCTGCACACACACACACACACACACACACACACACACACACACACACACACACACACACACACACACTAGCCCTCTGTACCATCGGACTGATGCGTGAGGCTGCTCGAGACTGGCTTGGAAGCCGGAATAATCGGCTTTGTTCCTCTCTCTGCTGCAGCTTAATAAGCCTATTGATTCAAAGACGAATCGATCCGCCCAGTCAATGCCTGTAGGTGGCTTGGTACAGAAAAAAACAGGGGTTTGTGTGTGGGGGGGCCTAGTGCAGCCGATAACAAGGATCCCCTTTGTGTGAAAAAGGGAACAACCTCTTGCGAGAGGTGGCAGAGAACCAATTCACAAATCATTGCTTGGCCCACAGCTTCGTAATTGGCTGCTCCCAAGCCAGTCCTGTGGGCTTGCTTTTGTAAAAGGGGGTAAAAAATCGCAAAGGGTACCTGAGCTTGTTCTGAGTGCAGTGGCTATGAACAGGGGCTTGTTTTTCAAGCAAGCCGCTATCAAGAGGACGACGGCGGCAGCAGGGGACCAGTTCCCATTGTAATGTCGACCAAAAGGCTGGCTTGTTGGAGCCATCGCACGTGCGTGTTCACTGATAGGCCGCTATGAATATTCAACATAAGTATATCTAACAGGGCCATTATGTGAGGTCAGCAATGACATGCCGTGGGAGTTTGGGAGCCAGGCTGTTGCAATAATTAAGTGTAAAACGTCCCGCCGCTGTTGAGCATTGTGCACATAGCCATGCAGATGTAAAAGGAACTGGGCCACATATTTTTGCATTTCTGTTTTGTTTTTAATTTGTATGAAATGCTGTGCAGATAAATGCGGAGAGTTGTTCCTGATTCTCGTTTCGATAATTATGCCAAATTATACATTCCTGCTGACCCACAAACTAGGGCAGTGCTTAATTAGGCCATGCCAGGCTGGGCAGCACATAATTGATCCTAATTTGCTCCGTTCATGGTCTGAGCAAACCCAAAGTCAGTTTTATCTTTTCCCCTGTTACGTGTGGTGCATTGCGCTTGACTGGTGTCCCTGTACAAATGGGTCATTTGATTGATTTCATGCCATCCCTACTGGCAGTGTATCATGTGAGTGTGATCGAATTGATTAACTTGTTTTGTAACATTTGGTCCGTAGATTCAGGCTTGACACAGGATGCCCCCCAATCAGGATGCCCCCTGTCTCAGGTACCCTTTCGATTTTTCTGTCTGTGAATCCATGAATGACCATATGTGACCTCACAGTATGTCATTATGACATATGCAAGCCAGTGATCCGCAGCCTCAGATCAAAGCATTGTCCATAACAACAAGCATGGAATGGTTTCACTTTACAAATCAAAAATGGGTGAGTTACTGCGGCAACTTGCATCATGAAAAACATACCAACCAGCACACACACACACAGGGGCGTAGCCAGGATTATTTTATAGGGGGGGCCAGCTGGGTCCAGACTTTTTATTGAGGTGGCACTTGGGAATCAAAACTACTATTTGAAAACTACTCAAAAAGTTTTGAAGATTAGGATAGCCTATTTTAATAATGGCAATAAATTGTGCAAAGCCAACACTGATACACAGGTCAGTTTGTTGGCCACTCCAACATATTTTCCATAAATAGGTCAATGCCGATAAAAAATATTATGATAATGCACCTTACTTAATCAGTTTTATTTAAATGATGTTAACTCAAAGAACAATAATAAATACTACAAATATTGTATGTATATATTTGATCTCATACTGATTACTCGTACTAGCCAAACTATATTTCTTTCTGATATCCACTCCAAGTACTTGGCTGTAAGTAACATGGCTCTGAATTAAGAAATTAACCCTTAGAACCCTAGACTGTTTTAAGGGCTTTTTCACTACCTTAGAAACATTTATCCTGGTCAATGTAAGTGCCATACACACATGCTATATATTGTTTTTTAACAGAGTCTAGGCTACCCAGATCTGGCACTATTTCATGTATTAATACTTGCATTGATTTCATTTTGATTTTTAAATAATAAAAATACAAATAGTGTATTATAAAAAAATCTTATATTTTGACATGTATCTCACCACTGCAAGCTGGCACATGTGTGCATAGGCAGACTGTTCTGAATCTGGCAATATCATTGCCATGGTGGAGGGATTCTCTGGGGCTGAGCAAATGTGAAAAATATGTGGTGTGTGCCTTATGGAAATAAATAAGGAATTTTTTTTTTTAGCCCTATGGCTACTCTATTTTTGGCCATTCTCACTACCTTTAGTTATAAGCAGTTATCCTGGTCATTATAAGTGCCATTGACACAGTAATGAAAAACACTCTTTCTGCGCTCCATATCTGTGACACGAACTGGGGGTCGTTTCTAGAAAGTGTCGTTTGCTAACTTGCGTCGCAACCTTGGTAGTACGCTCCATCGTTCTTGGATTTGGTGTTTCTAGAAAGGGTAGTTGAACTCTCAATCGCAAACAAGGGCCTTAAAGTTTGGTCGTTTGAACTACTGCCCTAGGCAGTCGCATATATGTCGTTCCTTGGTAGTTGCTGTTGGTGTCGGGCCTAACCAAAAATCACAACTGCCTAACCAAAATTGCGAAGTGGATGGTTATCTCATTGACTCAATGATTGATCTATCCTGTAGCTTAATTTTGATTAAGACACTGACTCCCCTACTTGGCTCATTCTTGCTATTTATGTTAATTCCAGTATTGCCTTGCTTTTAGTATTATAATCTTCCCAGACTCTTAAAACAGCAGTGATAAATGGTGTAGTGGCTAGAGCAGAAGACTTGTTATCCCAATGTTGTAGGTTCGATTTTCTTATGATGTGAGATTGTCCTCTTGCTTCTCGCTACCTGCAGGTGAACTGTGTGACACGTAGATTCAATTGTTTTTGACTGATGTATTGTACCTATGATCTCTCTGGGATACCCAGATATTTGTCCAGGCTATATATTTTTTCCAACACATAGATATTTAACACAACTAATGACTCATATTGGTCTGCTTAACTGTTTTATATACTTGCAATAGGTTTAGGTTTTGGCTGATGGCAATGACAATACCAGCATTAATCACTCGGTTTAGATTAGAAACATGTCGACATAGGCCGTGACAGAACATTTCTAGGGGGTGGGGTATTACACGTTGTCGGAGGTGGCGAATTGCGACACAGGTACGATGCTTTCTGAAAACGGGTGTAACAGTGTCGTTGTTTGGTCGCAAGTTGCGTCGTACCATGGTGGTTGAGCAACGTCGTTGCTAACTTTTCTAGAAACGACCCCCTGATGTAGATTGAAGAATGACCATTTTTTTATACGAAAATATTTCTTAACTACAAAAACTCAGTGTCTAAAAACTCAGTGTCATTCAGACTCAACCCTCTTGTTGTTTTATTATCTTTTTTAGTTTTGTCGTTTGAGCGTTGGCAAGCAGGCATGTTGCGGTTGCAATTTAAGTGAAATTTCTACAGTAGGCCTACAACATGCTGTTAGGCTGGGCTACTGTCAATGTACTTGTACAGGTAAATGTTCAACAATTGCTGGTGTACAGGTTATATAATCAATTAGCTAAATCATTTGTCCAGCTGTTTAAACATTTTTAGGTGCTACATTCAAAGCGCCAAAAGGTGCTTTGAAATATTTTTCGTTTGAGCGTCGGCAAGCAGGCATGCTTTGGTTGCAATGAATGTGGATAATTGCTTTTTTTTGCATTATTTTGAATATGACTCGCTCCAGTCTCAACAGCATGTACTTTTTCCACACGCTAAGTTCTAACACACATAGGCCTATCCCCTCTCGCTTTCTCTCTCTCCATCCCTGCACCACGGTTGCTTTCTTAAAGGAGCTGCACCATTTTACAACAATTGCATCTACATTTTCATATTAGAATGTTTTGTCAAGTGTAAGCTTAAACTACCGGGATCAATTTAAGTTCCGTGCCCCCGCTCGTCATGGAAGCAGTAAGTCAGTCGCATCAAAATAGTAGTGGCACCCAAGTGACACCTTGTTGTTGTTTGTGTCAACTGCAGTTTGTGCCATTTCTGCTGAGAAAATGGGGTGCGTGATTCATGAAGGAACCCGTCCAAACTTAACGGGGACCCACTGTACACACGCACACACATACAGTCACAGTAATCATACGTATGACACATACTCACATAGTAGACATATGTACGCACAAACACACATACGCAGGCAAACACACAAGCACGCACACACACACACACACCCACACACATAAACATAAACGTGTACACGCACACATGCACACAATTCAAGAATTTCTCAGAATTATGAACAGGCAAGATGGGGGTGGGGTTGTATAAAATTAATTTTACATGTGAAATCTATGAACTAATCATGTTTTGGTACTTGTTGTGAGAATTGTGTGTGGAATGCAATTTAGTGAGACAGTTAGAATCATATAGGCTTTCAGCGTGATTTATTTTTGTGGAAAAAATGTGCTGGACTGGGCGGCGGTCATATTTTGTACCGCTCTGCGGTACATCTTATTAGCATTAATGTTCCAACTCATCAACTCACCTGTTACTGAGGTTAAGTAGTAGGCTAGCCTAGTCTACTGTCAAGTGTTTTGAATTGTCCCGCTGCTGCTGCTGCTGCACTAGGCCTACTCACGATGTGATCAGAACCGTAGGCTACACTTCCTGACTGGGCCAGTGGTCGTAGATAGAGTGCAGTAATTTGTTCAGTCCCTGCTTTGCAAAGTGTTGTCGAAAACGGCAGCAATTCTTTTTTTTTTACTTTTCACTGAACGAAGGTGGGGGGGCCAGCAGGATGGCCAAGCTTTGACCAGTGGAGGCTGTGGCCCCCCCTGGCCACCACATAGCTCCGCCCCTGCACACACATACACAAATTGTACACAACCAGTGTAGCCACAGGCACCATTTCTGGAGAAAATGACTAGTTAAGTTACATAACTGTCTCTATCACAGAAATGTCTTCAGTACCTCCTGCACACACACAGACACACACACACACACACACCTCCGCCCAGCCTACCAAAAAGTGACTTAACTGTTTTATAACGGCCCAGAGAATGAGACAGGGAGAGGGAGAGAAAAAGAGAGAGTGGTGGCGAAAGAGAGAGACATAACTAGAGATGGAGAGAGAGAGAGAGATAGGGAAATGACAGAAAGAGAGAGAGAGAGAGAGCGAGCGAGTCTGAGATGGAGAGATGGAGAGGCAGGCTGTGACAGTGGGGTTAAATGCATTAGTGTGGCTGGATTGAATCAGGCCAGAAGAGCAGCCCTGGTGCCGGAGACAGGCACGGGCTCCCTGGAGCTGATTATGAAACCATCGTCCACTCTGCACAGTCAGCGCTCCCCGAGGCGCTGCTCCCGTCCCGAGACAAATCTCGAGGCAGTTTTTCGAGATGCTCTCACGCTGCTATTTCTGCTCCTCTGTCCTCGGCTTACCCCTCGCTCGCTGGGACCCCCTGACAAACGCAACGGACATCCACAAAGGAAGGAAAAATGTTGGGTGCTGCAGCTATTTGTCTCAATCCACAACGGCAAACACATCTGACGAATGTGCTGCTCTCCAGAGGATATGTGATATGTAAACACACAGACACACACACACACAAACACTCACTCACTCACACACACACAAACACACACACACATGCACAAACGCATGCACACACGCACACACACACAACATACACACACATACACAAACAAACACTTTTCATATACAAGCACATTAGCCATCTCCCACTGATTACTGAATATAGAACAAAGGGACAAAAATAATCACTGAATTGTTCACGTTTTTCATATAACAATGATATATAACAATGGTTTTGTTAGAGGAGTGCGTCAGTTTTTCAAAACACACACACACAAATAACAGAGATGGGGGGAGTTCCATTAAACTGCCTCCCAACACACACACAGACACACAAACACACTCTTACCCAGCCAACTCCAGCCCTGTTGCTCTGGCCTGTTCCCTACACACACAAATATTTGGCCCGGGGACAGCAAATGCTTCATATTCACGCGTTCTTCCAGACACATGTGAGATCACCATCAGTCTCCAGTGCAACAAATCCTCCCTTTACATCCAGCCATGGCCACCACACCCCCGGAGAGGAAAAAACAGCGTGGAGGTTCAGTGTGTCCTAGGAAAAATATAATCTCTCTTTGTGTGCGTGCGCTTGTGTGTGTGTGTGTGTGTGTGTGTGTGTGTGTGTGTGTGAATGTGAATGTGTGTGTGTGTGTGTGTGTGTGTGTATATGTGTATGTGAGAGTGCATGTACTGAATGTGTTTGCGTGGGTGCGTGTTTGAGACTGTATATGTGTTTCTTTGTATGCGTGTGTGTATGCAAATGTGTATGTATGTGTGTGTGTGTACAGTATGTGTGTGTGTGTGTGTGTGCACGTGTGTGTGTGTGTGTACAGTATGTGCATGTATGGAAAAGCTGTTGTATAACCGCATCGTGTTTGGCTCTCGTCCAGTTTGCCTTGGAGCAGGGTCACAGGACAAGTCTACATATGGTTCCGAGAGGGTGCAGGACTCTCAGGACTGTGCGGGGTGGCAGTAGCCCACACTGCACCCTTTGTTATGGCTGCCAAATCACCACATTGTGAGTGGCTGTTGAAGCTGCAAGGCAGGCAAAGCCTATTGGCCCAATACCACAAGCCAAGAATCTCTCAGCACACACACAGTGTTCTCTCTCTCTCTCTCGTTCCCTTTCTCTCCTCCACCCCCTCTTCCTCTCCCTCTCTTTCTCTCTTTCCTCAACTCTTTGCTCTCAGCTCCCCACAATTCCACCTATTTTTACCCTGCGCTCCCATGGGGCTTTCAATAGCTCTCGCTCCCACTCTATCTTTCACTCTACTTCTTTCTTTCCTCCCCCCCCCCCTCTCTCTCTCACTCTGCCAGTCTCAGTGTGTCTGTGTGTCTTCAGCAACCTGGCGCGACTCTTTATTTTGGGTTCCATTCATGCTGTTGACGTGAAAATGGGTCTCTCTCTCTCTGTCTCTTTCTCTGTGTCTCTGTCTGTCTCGTTCTCCCAGAGTATTTTGGAATCTAAAGCACTGGGAAGAGAAAAGCTGGCAAGAAAGAGAAAAGAAAGAAAGACAAAGAAAAGCCTAAGAGCAATATAGAACTTTATTGTCATAGTGAAGAGCAATATAGAACTTTATTGTCATAGTGAAGAGCAATATAGAACTTTATTGTCATAGTGAAGAGCAATATAGAACTTTATTGTCATAGTGAAGAGCAATATAGAACTTTATTGCCATAGTGAAGAGCAATGGAATACAGATAGTATTTAACCTTGTAAAACAATTAAAACAATATTTTATTTTATTTATTTATTTTTTATTTTTTATCTTTACCTTTTAAACTATTCTTTCACTATTGCCCTTTTATGCTTTTATTTGTTATTACTGTTTGCTTTTGTTTATGTAAAGCACATTGAATGACCTCGGTGTATGAAATGCGGTATATAAATAAACTTGACTTGACTACTTTAAAATGAAGTAAATTAAGTAGTATTATTTACACATAGGCCTATGTATAAATAATGTATAAGTATACATGTACGTGTATAAACCCTACAGCTATGCTATATCATACAGTAAGTATAGGTTAGCTTATTGACAGTGGCAAATAGCATACAGATGGGAGAAAGCCAGAGTGTGTTGCCTTGTGAAATCCCGTTATGCAACTGTGCTCCTTGCTGGCATATCGCATCTGTTGTTTGGGGAAAAAATAGCACAGAGGAAAAAAAAACATGCTGTGCAATTAGCTCTGAGTATCCCCAGGGTAGCGGTCTCCCCCAATCACGACGAAGCAGCTCCATGCAGCCAGCGTGTGTGTTACTAAGCAGACAGGACAGGGCGGCAGGAACACACACACACACACACACACACACACACACACACACACACACACACACTCACACTCACACTCACACTCACAATCACACTAACATTTGCAAAGAGACATTTTTGCAGTCATACATGCACCCATGCACGTATGCACACACATGCACACACACACACACAAACACACACAAGCATGCATGCACTTTGCACATCCCATGTTCTTCCCCAGCCCCAAAAGCTGCAGGCTAGAATTAACCCCCCGCCCTGTCATAGGAAATCTATGGGGGCTTTAAATGGTGTCGGATTTAGAGGCCATTTCCCGGCCCACAGACTGGCCAGTCATAACACGAGCTCCACGCATGAGTCAGTGGCCCTCGCAAGAAGCAGTGCACACACACAGCACACACAGCCAGATTCATGGCGGCATTATCTGATGTATCAGTCCACAGCAGACCACCCCCCCAACACACGCACACACACACACACTCCCTCTCCCTTCGTCTCCCCCCTCACTCGCTCCAACATGAGCAGCCCGCATGAGTGTGATCCTCTTGATATACTGCCACTTCCTCCAGTCAAAGGGGGTGTTGGGAGGGGAGGGGTGTTGTTATGGATGTGGCTCTCTGTTTCCTGGTTTCTACGGAGACCACCTACACAGACCTCATCACCCCAAATCCTTCAACACTCTAATGAATCCCTCTGAGGGATTTGGCAGGGGAGGGGGGAGTGTGTGTGTGTGTGTCTGTGTATGGTGTGTGTGTGTGTGTGGGGGTGCCTGCACAGCAGCTGAGTGACGATGTAATGACTCAGGCCTGACTGACTAGCATGAGTTATGCCCATACTCAGATAGCACACAGACACATCACACGCCGTTCCCCTGTCCCACCGAAAAAGGAAGAAAATCTGTGGATAAAGGATCCCAACATTCCACACAGCACATAGAGGTGCTTTGAAATGTGGATTCCATTTACTTCCCAAGAGACAGAGAATACTCGTACTTGCCTGCAACAGTGGGGTGTGTACAGAAAAACCCAGTCGGAGAGAAATCAGATTTTGAGTCCTGGAGTTCGTATAACAGCTGAGTAAATATATTTAATGGGTTCTGGTCAAAAAATT